>NW_027040013.1:117500-134023 GCF_034236695.1 Oncorhynchus nerka
TTATTAGGTGTCTATGAGGAAAGCTCTGTTTAATATGCCTGTTGTATTCGGCACATGACAAACAACATTTTCCTTCATCTTCTATGGAATGGTGTTGTAGGAAAGAGATATGCTGCTGAGGTACAGACGGCAGGGCAGCATAGGGAGGAAGAAGGCCATCAGGCCGTGTAAACCGGTGGTAGAGACGTTCTTTGGTTACGATGAAGAGGCTTCTATAGACTCCGACGGTTCCTCCATCTCCTTCCACACAGACAGGACACCGTGCACACCAGACGATGACCTGGAGGAGGTAAGACGTGGAGACACACATTTCTGCTTGTCGTGTTTAAAGGGGAGTCTGACAGAGAGAGAGAGTGTGATCAAGAGAGAGGGAGAGAGGAAAGAGAGAACGATCAAGACTGAGAGAAAGAGTGTGATCAAGAGAGAGGGAGAGAGGAAAGAGAGAACGGTCAAGACAGAGAAAGAGTGTGATCAAGAGAGAGGGAGAGAGGAAAGAGAGAACGGTCAAGACAGAGAAAGAGTGTGATCAAGAGAGAGGGAGAGAGGAAAGAGAGAACGATCAAGACAGAGAGAAAGAGTGTGATCAAGAGAGAGGGAGAGAGGAAAGAGAGAACGATCAAGACAGAGAAAAAGAGAGAGAGATATATGTATGTTTTGTCGTCTGATTGCTCCCGGATGACAGCTTGACGTTTTGACATTTGGTTTGTATCAGAACTATGAATGAATGTGGAAGTGTGTTTCCATTCTTGATATACAGCAGTCAATTACAGAAGTGTAAATATGCAACGCAACGTTTACCGAGAAGCAGACATATTGCCTGTTTCTTATGTCATCTGTTGTTTCTGATATTGTGTTATAATGACCATGGGGAGGGACAGCGACCTCTGACCTCCCTCACTGTTGTTTCTGATATTGTGTTATAATAACCATGGGGAGGGACAGCGACCTCTGACCTCCCTCACTGTTGTTTCTGATATTGTGTTATAATAACCATGGGGAGGGACAGTGACCTCTGACTACCCTCACTGTTGTTTCTGATATTCTGTTATAATAACCATGGGGAGGGACAGTGACCTCTGACCTCCCTCACTGTTGTTTCTGATATTGTGTTATAATAACCATGGGGAGGGACAGTGACCTCTGACTACCCTCACTGTTGTTTCTGATATTGTGTTATAATAACCATGGGGAGGGATAGCGACCTCTGACTACCCTCACTGTTGTTTCTGATATTGTGTTATAATAACCATGGGGAGGGACAGCGACCTCTGACCTCCCTCACTGTTGTTTCTGATATTGTGTTATAATAACCATGGGGAGGGACAGCGACCTCTGACTACCCTCACTGTTGTTTCTGATATTGTGTTATAATGTTATAATAGCCATGGGGAGGGACAGTGACCTCTGACCTCCCTCACGGTTGTTTCTGATATTGTGTTATAATAACCATGGGGAGGGACAGTGACCTCTGACCTCCCTCACTGTTGTTTCTGATATTGTGTTATAATGACCATGGGGAGGGACAGTGACCTCTGACCTCCCTCACTGTTTCTGATATTGTTTCTGATATTGTGTTATAATAACCATGGGGAGGGACAGTGACCTCTGACCTCCCTCACTGTTGTTTCTGATATTGTGTTATAATGACCATGGGGAGGGACAGCGACCTCTGACTACCCTCACTGTTGTTTCTGCCTGTCTGCCCGTCTGCCCGTCTGCCTGTCTGCCTGTCTGTCCGTCTGCCTGTCTGTCCGTCTGTCTGCCTGTCTGTCTGTCTACCTGTCTGTCCGTCTGTCTGCCTGTCTGTCTGTCTACCTGTCTGTCCGTCTGTCTGCCTGTCTGTCTACCTGTCTGTCTGTCTGTACATCTGCCTGTCTACCTGTCTGTCTGCCCATCTGCCTACCTGTCTGTAGGGTATGATCAGGAGGAGACAGAGATGAGGTTTCATCAGTTGACCATGGAGTACCAGGCTCTTCAGAGAGCCTATGCACTTCTACAGGAGCAGGTGGGGGGCACGTTTGATGCAGAGAAGGAAGTCAAGGTAAGAGGTGCTCTATTATGATGCCATTATCAAAACGTGTATTTCACTCACTGGGCAGTAATGTATTTCAGACCACTAGTCCACTGGAGGTATTGGGGTATAGTCGTATTCATCTGTCCTTCATAAGTAGGACTCCTCCCAGGCCTGATTCAGCCCAGACATTCACATAAATCATGCATTGACGTCCGTGAGAGAAAATGTGAGTTAAGCACGCAAGTCTCAAACCAAAATGCTGCCCTAGAGACTGAACCAGGTAGAGACTGACCATGTAGAGCCAGAATGCTGCCATAGAGACAGAACCAGGTAGAGACATAATGCTGACATAGAGACTGAACCAGGTAGAGTCTGAACCAGGTAGAGTCTGAACCAGGTAGAGACTGAACCAGGTAGAGACTGAACCAGGTAGAGACTGAACCAGGTAGATCCAGAATGCTGCCATAGAGACTGAACCAGGTAGAGACAGAATGCTGCCATAGAGACTGAACCAGGTAGAGAAACATATTCTACTAGCATTTATTATCATTGTATATAACCAGTTAATGTTTTTCTCTTCACTCCACAGACAAGAGAACAGTTGCAAGCAGAGCTTATTCTCTACCAAACCAGAATACAGGACCTGGAGTGTGTTCTGTCCCAGCAAGGACAGGTGACTGGATTACACACACACACACACACACACACACACACACAGAGTTCTTTGTCACTGATTTCCTGTGTGTTTGTAGGATATGAAGTGGATCGAGGAGAAACAAGCCCTGTATCAAAGAAATCAAGAACTTATAGAGAAGGTATAAAACTATTATCCATGATATTTACCTGAAGTGATATGTCACATGTAATCCAGGTGTGATTGGGAACATGTGATTACATTTCCCCAGTGTATTTCTGTCTCTTATTAACAGATCAAGCATATGGAAACAGAGGAGTCACGTTTAAAAAACGAATTTCAGGACGCCAGAGACCAAAATGAACTCCTGGAGTTCCGGATCCTTGAACTTGAAGTAAGAGCACGGACATTTGACCCCTCATAACAACTGCTTTCTCGGGCGCCGCCCCCTAGCCCCATCCTCTTTCTCGGGCGCCGCCCCCTAGCCCCATCCTCTTTCCCGGGCGCCGCCCCCTAGCCCAATCCTCTTTCTCGGGCGCTGCCCCTAGCCTCATCTCATCTCTCTATCTCGGGCGCCGCCCCCTAGCCCCATCCTCTCCAATCTCTATCAGGTTTCACTGGACCTTGTAAACGATTGGACAGAAAAATGTTTAATCTTAATGATATTCACGTTTTTGGAAATGTATTGTCAGTTTCAGCTGTACTCGTACATACTTCAGCTAATGAAAGAGTTGCAGGCTAGATGGGCCATCTAGTAATAATGTCCATCTATCACCATCCAGGAGAGGGAGAGGAGATCTCCAGGAATCAACTTCCACGACATCCACTTCTGTGAAGGCATCAGTCCACTGCAGGTGTACTGTGAGGCCGAGGGAGTCACAGTGAGTCTATAATAATAATATATATATATATATATATATATAGAGTGGGGCAAAAAAGTATTTAGTCAGCCACCAATTGTGCAAGTTCTCCCACTTAAAAAGATGAGAGAGGCCTGTAATTTTCATCATAGGTACACTTCAACTATAACAGACAAAATGAGAAAAAAAATCCAGAAACTCACATTGTATGATTTTTAATTCATTTATTTACAAATTATAGCGGGAAATAAGTATTTGTTAACAAAGTTTATCTCAATACTTTGTTATATACCCTTTGTTGGCAATGACAGAGGTCAAATGTTTTCTGTAAGTCTTCACTAGGTTTTCACACACTGTTGCTGGTATTTTGGCCCATTCCTCCATGCAGATCTCCTCCAGAGCAGTGATGTTTTGGGTCTGTTGCTGGGCAACACGGACTTTCAACTCCCTCCAAAGATTTTCTATGGGGTTGAGATCTGGAGACTGGCTAGGCCACTCCAGGACCTTGAAATTCTTCTTACCAAGCCCCTCCTTCGTTGCCCGGGCGGTGTGTTTGGGATCATTGTCATGCTGAAAGACCCAGCCACGTTTCATCTTCAATGCCCTTGCTGATGGAAGGTTTTCACTCAAAATCTCACGATACATGGCCCCATTCATTCTTTCCTTTACATGGATCAGTCGCGCTGGTCCCTTTGCCGAAAAACAGCCCCAAAGCATGATGTTTCCACCCCCATGCTTCACAGTAGGTATGGTGTTCTTTGGATGCAACTCAGCATTCTTTGTCCTCCAAACACGACGAGTTGAGTTTTTACCAAAAAGTTATATTTTGGTTTCATCTGACCATATGACATTCTCCCAATCTTCTTCTGGATCATCCAAATGCTCTCTATCAAACTTCAGACGGGCCAGGACATGTACTGGCTTAAGCAGGGGGACACGTCTTGCACTGCAGGATTTGAGTCCCTGGCGGCGTAGTGTGTTACTGATGGTAGGCTTTGTTACTTTGGTCCCAGCTCTCTGCAGGTCATTCACTAGGTCCCCCTGTGTGGTTCTGGGATTTTTGCTCACCGTTCTTGTGATCATTTTGACCCCACGGGGTGAGATCTTGCATGGAGCACCAGATCGAGGGAGATTATCAGTGGTCTTGTATGTCTTCCATTTCCTAATAATTGCTCCCACAGTTGATTTCTACAAACCAAGCTGCTTACCTATTGCAGATTCAGTCTTCCCAGCCTGGTGCGGGTCTACCATTTTTTTCCCTCATTTTGTCTGTCATAGTTGAAGTGTACCTATGATGAAAATTACAGGCCTCTCTCATCTTTTTAAGTGGGAGAACTTGCACAATTGGTGGCTGACTAAATACTTTTTTGCCCCGCTGTATATTATACTTCTGTGAAGGCATCAGTCCACTGCAGGTGTACTGTGAGGCCGAGGGAGTCACAGTGAGTCTATATCTATAATAATAATATCATATAAAAGGGGGTAGAGGCTAGGAGCTAGGGGCTAGGAGAGTGTCTAGGGGCCTCGAATTCAAATCTTGACCTCAAAGCCAGTTCCACTGCATTTCTTCATTGTTCCCTTCTAATCAGGGACTGATTTAGACCTGGGACACCAGGTGGGTGATATTACTGATCAGGGC
This sequence comes from Oncorhynchus nerka, assembly GCF_034236695.1. Lineage (NCBI taxonomy): Eukaryota > Metazoa > Chordata > Actinopteri > Salmoniformes > Salmonidae > Oncorhynchus > Oncorhynchus nerka. Next base: position 122,648 of record NW_027040013.1, read on the forward strand.
CTGATTTAGACCTGGGACACCAGGTGGGTGATATTAATGATCAGGGCCTGATTTAGACCTGGGACACCAGGTGGGGTGATATTAATGATCAGGGCCTGATTTAGACCTGGGACACCAGGTGGGGTGATATTAATGATCAGGGCCTGATTTAGACCTGGGACACCAGGTGGGGTGATATTAATGATCAAGGCCTGATTTAGACCTGGGACACCAGGTGGGTGATATTAATGTTCAGGGCCTAATTTAGACCTGGGACACCAGATGGGGTGATATTAATGATCAGGGCCTGATTTAGACCTGGGACACCAGGTGGGGTGATATTAATGATCAAGGCCTGATTTAGACCTGGGACACCAGGTGGGTGATATTAATGTTCAGGGCCTAATTTAGACCTGGGACACCAGATGGGGTGATATTAATGATCAGGGCCTGATTTAGACCTGGGACACCAGATGGGTGATATTAATGATCAGGGCCTGATTTAGACCTGGGACACCAGGTGGGTGATATTAATGATCAAGGCCTGATTTAGACCTGGGACACCAGGTGGGTGATATTAATGATCAGGGCCTGATTTAGACCTGGGACACCAGATGGGTGATATTAATGATCAGGGCCTGATTTAGACCTGGGACACCAGATGGGTGATATTAATGATCAGGGCCTGATTTAGACCTGGGACACCAGGTGGGTGATATTAATGATCAGGGCCTGATTTAGACCTGGGACACCAGGTGGGGTGATATTAATGATCGGGGCCTGATTTAGACCTGGGACACCAGGTGGGTGATATTAATGATCAGGGCCTGATTTAGACCTGGGACACCAGGTGGGTGATATTAATGATCGGGGCCTGATTTAGACCTGGGACACCAGGTGGGGTGATATTAATGATCAGGGCCTGATTTAGACCTGGGACACCAGGTGGGGTGATATTACTGATCAGGGCCTGATTTAGACCTGGGACACCAGGTGGGTGATATTAATGATCAGGGCCTGATTTAGACCTGGGACACCAGGTGGGTGATATTAATGATCAGGGCCTGATTTAGACCTGGGACACCAGGTGGGGTGATATTAATGATCAGGGCCTGATTTAGACCTGGGACACCAGGTGGGGTGATATTAATGATCAGGGCCTGATTTAGACCTGGGACACCAGGTGGGGTGATATTAATGAGGGCCTGATTTAGACCTGGGACACCAGGTGGGTGATATTAATGATCAGGGCCTGATTTAGACCTGGGACACCAGGTGGGGTGATATTAATGATCAGGGCCTGATTTAGACCTGGGACACCAGGTGGGGTGATATTAATGATCAAGGCCTGATTTAGACCTGGGACACCAGGTGGGTGATATTAATGTTCAGGGCCTAATTTAGACCTGGGACACCAGATGGGGTGATATTAATGATCAGGGCCTGATTTAGACCTGGGACACCAGATGGGTGATATTAATGATCAGGGCCTGATTTAGACCTGGGACACCAGGTGGGTGATATTAATGATCGGGGCCTGATTTAGACCTGGGACACCAGGTGGGGTGATATTAATGATCAGGGCCTGATTTAGACCTGGGACACCAGGTGATATTAATGATCGGGGCCTGATTTAGACCTGGGACACCAGGTGGGTGATATTAATGATCGGGCCTGATTTAGACCTGGGACACCAGGTGGGTGATATTAATGATCGGGGCCTGATTTAGACCTGGGACACCAGGTGGGTGATATTAATGATCGGGGCCTGATTTAGACCTGGGACACCAGGTGGGGTGATATTAATGATCGGGGCCTGATTTAGACCTGGGACACCAGGTGGGGTGATATTAATGATCAGGGCCTGATTTAGACCTGGGACACCAGGTGGGTGATATTAATGATCAGGGCCTGATTTAGACCTGGGACACCAGGTGGGGTGATATTAATGATCAGGGCCTGATTTAGACCTGGGACACCAGGTGGGGTGATATTAATGATCAGGGCCTGATTTAGACCTGGGACACCAGGTGGGGTGATATTAATGATCAAGGCCTGATTTAGACCTGGGACACCAGGTGGGGTGATATTAATGATCAAGGCCTAATTTAGACCTGGGACACCAGATGGGGTGATATTAATGATCAGGGCCTGATTTAGACCTGGGACACCAGGTGGGGTGATATTAATGATCAGGGCCTGATTTAGACCTGTGACACCAGGTGGGGTGATATTAATGATCAAGGCCTGATTTAGACCTGGGACACCAGGTGGGTGATATTAATGTTCAGGGCCTAATTTAGACCTGGGACACCAGATGGGGTGATATTAATGATCAGGGCCTGATTTAGACCTGGGACACCAGATGGGTGATATTAATGATCAGGGCCTGATTTAGACCTGGGACACCAGGTGGGGTGATATTAATGATCAGGGCCTGATTTAGACCTGGGACACCAGGTGGGGTGATATTAATGATCAGGGCCTGATTTAGACCTGGGACACCAGGTGGGTGATATTAATGATCAGGTAGAACAGACAACCAGTAGTTGTCCTCGTGGGGTCAGAGTTTAAATACCTTTGGTCTAGGGGGAGTGTTAAGGAGTTGATTTGAAGTTTAACCTGATGTTCTTGTCTCTTCTCCCTGGCAGGACATCATCATCACAGAGCTAATGAAAAAGCTAGATATACTGGGGATAATCTAAGTGTATGTTCATTTCCTATCTACATGTATGTTCATGTATGTCTTCCTGATGGATCTGCTCCAACCTCACTGGACTCATTGCTCTGTCTATCTGTCTCCTCTGTGTTGATGGGTCTGCTCTCTGCTTGATACTGGGTGTCTGAGTGTTGATGGATCTGCTGTCTGCTTGATACTGAGTGTCTATGTGTTGATGGATCTGCTCTCTGCTTGATACTGGGTGTCTGAGTGTTGATGGATCTGCTGTCTGCTTGATACTGAGTGTCTGAGTGTTGATGGATCTGCTCTCTGCTTGATACTGGGTGTCTGAGTGTTGATGGATCTGCTGTCTGCTTGATACTGAGTGTCTGATGTGTTGATGGATCTGCTGTCTGCTTGATACTGGGTGTCTGATTGTTGATGGATCTGATGTCTGCTTAATACTGAGTGTCTGATTGTTGATGGATCTGATGTCTGCTTGATACTGGGTGTCTGATTGTTGATGGATCTGATGTCTGCTTAATACTGAGTGTCTGAGTGTTGATGGATCTGCTGTCTGCTTGATACTGAGTGTCTCTGTGTTGATGGATCTGATGTCTGCTTGATACTGAGTGTCTCTGTGTTGATGGATCTGCTGTCTGCTTGATACTGGGTGTCTATGTGTTGATGGATCTGCTGTCTGCTTGATACTGAGTGTCTGAGTGTTGATGGATCTGCTGTCTGCTTGATACTGAGTGTCTCTGTGTTGATGGATCTGTCTGCTTGATGCTGAGTGTCTCAGTGTTGATGGATCTGTCTGCTTGATACTGAGTGTCTGAGTGTTGATGGATCTGCTGTCTGCTTGATACTGGGTGTCTGAGTGTTGATGGATCTGTCTGCTTGATGCTGAGTGTCTCAGTGTTGATGGATCTGTCTGCTTGATACTGAGTGTCTCAGTGTTGATGGATCTGCTGTCTGCGTGATACTGAGTGTTGATGGATCTGATGTCTGCGTGATACTGAGTGTTGATGGATCTGATGTCTGCTTGATACTGAGTGTCTCAGTGTTGATGGATCTGATGTCTGCTTGATACTGAGTGTCTCAGTGTTGATGGATCTGCTGTCTGCTTGATACTGAGTGTCTGAGAGTTGATGGATCTGCTCTCTGCTTGATACTGAGTGTCTGTGTTGATGGATCTGCTGTCTGCTTGATACTGAGTGTCTCAGTGTTGATGGATCTGCTGTCTGCGTGATACTGAGTGTCTGAGTGTTGTGTTCTCCTTATGTGCCATGTACCACCCAGAACCTATCCAACGAGGAGCAGGTGGTGGCCATTCACGCCAGGACCGTCTTAACGCTAGCAGAGAGGGTAGTTATATTCTCAGCAACTTACATTTCAAAAGGCTGTTTTAATCTTTGTTTGAATGCCAGCCTTGTCTTTGAATCCCTGTCGTACAGTAGGCTTTGCATCATTTGAGTTAATGAGGTAAAATAATGTTTTTATTCCCAGCTGAATATCCCAGTTTATTATCCTCTCCTTTCAGTGGCTTGAGAATATAGAGGTCACCAAAACAGCTTTAGCACAGAAAAGGATGGACATTGAAAGTGAGAAGGTAAATGGCTGATTTGTTAACCCTTCTTATTTAGCATGATGCTCAAGTTGTTTAATATGTTGCTGATGCATGGAAATACGTGTTGTGTGCTTTAAGTGCATTGGCAACTGGCAATATGTTGTAGCCCGACCTACAGTATTTAACAGACATCTTGAATGAATGAATGAATGAATGAATGAATGAATAAATGAATTAACAAATTAATGAATTAAAGAAATTAATGAATGAATGAATTAACAAACAAACAAACGAATGAATGAATGAAATAATAAATAAATAAAATGAATTATCAAATGAATTAACAAATGAATGAATTAAAGAAATTAATTGATGAATGAATTAACAAACAAACGAATGAATGAATGAATGAATGAATGAAATAAATAATGAATTATCAAATGTATAAATGAATTAACAAATGAATGAATTAAAGAAATTCATCGATGAATGAATTAACAAACAAACGAATGAATGAATGAATGAATGAAAGAAATAATGAATTATCAAATGAATTAACAAATGAATGAATGAATTAAATAAATGAATGAATTAATTAATTAATAAACAAACGAATGAATGAATGAATGAAAGAAAGAAATAATGAATTATCAAATGAATTAACAAATGCATGAATTAAAGAAATGAATTGATGAATGAATGAATAAACAAACAAACAAATGAATGAATGGATGGATGGATGAATGACTGAATGATTTTGTATGAATCTTCAGTTGGAGTTGGCTGGATGATCAGGTTGTGTTGTGTGTTCTCTGCAGCATGTGTTCAGTAAACAGAAAGGCTATCTGGATGAGGAGTTGGACTACAGGAAACAATCCATGGCTCAGGCTCACAAGGTGAGGACATTTCAAATGGACCCAAATGTTCCAGGAAAAAAAAACTTGCCTTTGTAAAACTAACAATCGCGCTCTGGATAAGAGCATCCGTGCTTCTACACCTGCATTGCTTTCTGTTTGGGGTTTCAGGCTGGGTTTCTGTACAGCACTTTGTGACATCAGCTGATGTAAGAAGGGCTATATAAATACATTTGATTGATATCTGCTAAATGACTCAAGTGAAAATATACAATGAGTACACAAAACATTAAGAACACCTTCCAAATATTGAGTTGCACCCTCTTTTTGTCCTCATGACAGACTCGGTTCATCGGGGCAAGGTGTCAGAAGCCTTCCCCAGGGATGCTGGCCCAATGCTTCCCATAGTTGTCATGTTGGCTAGATGTCCTTTGGGTCGGTGGACCATTCTTGATACACATGAAAAACCCAGCAGCATTGTAGTTCTTGACACAAACCGGTGCGCCTGGCACCTACTACCATACCCCATTCAGAGGCACTTAAATCTTTTGTCTTGCTTAAATCAATTGAGACATGGATTGTGTATGGCACACATACATAATCCATGTCTCAATTGTCTCAAGGATTAAATCCTTGTTTAACCTGTCTCCTCCCCTTCATCTACGCTGATTTGAAGTGGATTTAACAAGTGACATCAATAAGGGATCATAGCTTTCACCTGGATTCACCTGGTCAGTCTGTGTCATGGAAAGAGCAGGTGTTCTTAATGTTTTATATACTCAGTGTATATGTTTTTATAGAAGACATTGAGCCAGTGGATCACATTGTCCACCCACTGACTAGCTGCAGCTGTGCCCTCTTGTGGTCGTTAGGTGTAACACCAACGACCTTGCCACTCTCCTTCTTTCTCTCCCCATCCCTCCCTCCCTCCCTCCAGAGGATCTTGGAGCTAGAGGCAATGCTGTTTGATACCCTGCAACAGGATGCGGGGGCCAAGATGTCAGAGATGCTGTCGGACGACGAGAGGGAGACATTGCGTCGGGCGGTGGAGCAGTGGAAGAGAGGGGTCATGATGGAGCTCAGAGAGAGGGACTCACAGATCCTCAGGGAGAGAATGGACATGCTACAGCACTCACAGCAGGTGAGAGGATGGAGCTGGCAGAGGATGGAGCTGGTACTGGTAGATGATGGAGCTGGTACTGGTAGAGGATGGAGCTGGATGAGGATGGAGCTGGTAGAGGATGGAGCTGGATGAGGATGGAGCTGGTAGAGGATGGAGCTGGTACTGGTAGATGATGGAGCTGGTACTGGTAGAGGATGGAGCTGGATGAGGATGGAGCTGGTAGAGGATGGAGCTGGATGAGGATGGAGCTGGTAGAGGATGGAGCTGGTACTGGTAGAGGATGGAGCTGGTAGAGGAGGGAGCTGGTAGAGGATGGAGCTGGTAGAGGATGGAGCTGGTAGAGGATGGAGCTGATAGAGGATGGAGCTGGTAGAGGATGGAGCTGGTACTGGTAGAGGATGGAGCTGGTAGGGGATGGAGCTGGTAGGGGATGGAGCTGGTAGAGGATGGAGCTGGTAGAGGATGGAGCTGGTAGAGGATGGAGCTGGTAGAGGATGGAGCTGATAGAGGATGGAGCTGATAGAGGATGGAGCTGGTACTGGTAGAGGATGGAGCTGGTAGAGGATGGAGCTGGTAGAGGATGGAGCTGGGTACTGGTAGAGGATGGAGCTGGTAGAGGATGGAGCTGGTACTGGTAGAGGATGGAGCTGGTAGAGAATGGAGCTGGTAGAGGATGGAGCTGGTAGAGGATGGAGCTGGTAGAGGATGGAGCTGGTAGAGGATGGAGCTGGTAGAGGTTGGAGCTGGTAGAGGTTGGAGCTGGTAGAGGATGGAGCTGGTAGAGGATGGAGCTGGTAGAGGATGGAGCTGGTACTGGTAGAGGACGGAGCTGGTAGAGGACGAAGCTGGTAGAGGACGAAGCTGGTAGAGGACGAAGCTGGTAGAGGACGAAGCTGGTAGAGGACGAAGCTGGTAGAGGACGGAGCAGGTAGAGGACGGAGCTGGTACTGGTAGAGGACGGAGCTGGTACTGGTAGAGGACGGAGCTGGTACTGGTAGAGGACGGAGCTGGTAGAGGACGGAGCTGGTAGAGGACGAAGCTGGTAGAGGACGAAGCTGGTAGAGGACGAAGCTGGTAGAGGACGAAGCTGGTAGAGGACGAAGCTGGTAGAGGACGGAGCAGGTAGAGGACGGAGCAGGTAGAGGACGGAGCTGGTACTGGTAGAGGATAGAGCTGGTAGAGGATGGAGCTGGTACTGATAGAGGATGGAGCTGGAAGAGAATGGAGCTGGTAGAGGATGGAGCTGGTAGAGAATGGAGCTGGTAGAGGATGGAGCTGGTGCTGGTAGAGGATAGAGCTGGTACTGATAGAGGATAGAGCTGGTACTGATAGAGGATGGAGCTGGAAGAGAATGGAGCTGGTAGAGGATGGAGCTGGTAGAGGATGGAGCTGGTAGAGAATGGAGCTGGTAGAGGATGGAGCTGGTGCTGGTAGAGGATGGAGCTGGTACTGATAGAGGATGGAGCTGGTAAAGAATGGAGCTGGTAGAGGATGGAGCTGGAGCTGGTAGAGGATGGAGCTGGAAGAGGATGGAGCTGGAAGAGGATGGAGCTGGTAGAGGATGGAGCTGGAAGAGGATGGAGCTGGTAGAGGATGGAGCTGGTACTGGTAGAGGATGGAGCTGGTAGAGGATGGAGCTGGTACTGATAGAGGATGGAGCTGGTAGAGGATGGAGCTGGTAGAGAATGGAACTGGTTCTGATAGTGGATGGTACTGGTAGAGGATGGAGCTGGTAGAGAATGGAGCTGATAGAGGATGGAGCTGGTACTGATAGAGGATGGTACTGATAGAGGATGGTACTGGTAGAGAATGGAGCTGGTACTGATAGAGGATGAAGCTGGTAGAGGATGGAGCTGGTACAACACACAGCAGGTGAGAGAAGAGACAGCTATCACTGAGTCTATTTAATACCAGGCAGAACAGGGACAATATTGTTACTGTGCCTATCTACAGTATAACACCTACCTGTCTAAAGGAGGTGAGAGAAAGGACCATTACTCGTGGGTCTTATTCCCCAGGAGATTCTTCTTCCTCAGCTACCCTACAGTCCATTCCCCAGGAGATCCTTCTCCCTCAGCTACCCTACAGTCCATTCCCCAGGAGATTCTCCTTCCTCAGCTACCCTACAGTCCATTCCCCAGGAGATACTCCTTCCCCAGCTACCCTACAGTCCATTCCCCAGGGAGATTCTCCTTCCCCAGCTACCCTACAGTCCATTCCCCAAGGAGATTCTCCTTCCTCAGCTACCCTACAGTCCATTCCCCAGGGAGATTCTCCTTCCCCAGCTACCCTACAGTCCATTCCCCAAGGAGATTCTCCTTCCTCAGCTACCCTACAGTCCATTCCCCAGGGAGATTCTCCTTCCCAGCTACCCTACAGTCCATTCCCCAAGGAGATTCTCCTTCCTCAGCTACCCTACAGTCCATTCCCCAGGAGATTCTCCTTCCTCAGCTACCCTACAGTCCATTCCCAGGAGATTCTCCTTCCTCAGCTACCCTACAGTCCATTCCCCAGGAGATCCTTCTCCCTCAGCTACCCTACAGTCCATTCCCCAAGGAGATTCTCCTTCCTCAGCTACCCTACAGTCCATTCCCCAGGGAGATTCTCCTTCCTCAGCTACCTTACAGTACATTCCCCAGGGAGATTCTCCTTCGTCAGCTACCCTACAGTCCATTCCCCAGGGAGATTTAGATGCACTATTGTAAAGTGACTGTTCCACTGGATGTCATAAGGTGAACGCACCAATTTGTAAGTCGCTCTGGATAAGAGCGTCTGCTAAATGACTTAAATGAGATTCTCCTTCCTCAGCTACAGTATTGCAATGTTAAACATTTCTCTAACCTGATTTGACTTGTTCTCCACCTTATTGTTCCTCCTGTTTTTCATGTCCAGAGAATCAAAGAGCTGGAGGAATGGATAGCAGCTCAGAAAAGACAGATAAAGGAACTAGAAGAAAAGGTACATCTGGGTCAAATGATCCCTTTTGAAGCCAGTGACACTGTGTTGTATTGTTCAATTTATTTAGATGGAATCTGACTTGGAGTATAAATGCTTCAAATTGCTGTTTTTTTTCTCTGTCTGGCAAAATAAAATGACTCCTTTCTCTCCATTCTCTTCTTTTCAATTCGTTCAGTTTTTATTTTTATTTTTGTTTTTTTCTTTAGCCTTCATTCTTTGGTCATAGTTCTCCAGGAAGCCAGAGCAAGTATGTATTTTTAAACTCTAAATGTCTGTTTTATTTTAGCTATTCTAATAATAAATTAGGCTATATACTGTGCATGATATCATATTTTCCTTTCAGTTCACAGGTTTCCAGATTGTCTTGTACATTGTGTTCAAGAGGACAGGATTTGGAATCCAAGATGGCTCCCAGAAGACTTCTTCACACCAGAAACCAGTCAACTATGCTGCAACACTGACTTTAGATAGAATTCTATCACCATGTTTTTTTGTGTTTTTTTTTAAAGGACAAAAAAAACCGTTTTTTTTATTTTTTATTTTTACTTCAGTAACCTTTTTAAACCTGACTGCTGTCGCGTTAGTGATGATGATGATGATGACGTCTCTATGGAAGAGTTCCTCTCTATGGATGAAGGCGTCAGTGGAATTGAAGAACTCTTAATAAATTGGAGTGTTTTGTGTCTTCTTTTCCCTGCTGAGCAGGTGGTGCTCTGTTCGCTTCCCTTTGGAAGCATGAAGAAGAAGAGTTTGATTGATTGATTGAAAAACAAACTGTAGTGAAGTCAGGCGGTACTCCTGCTCGGGGCTTGAACCTGGATCTTTTCTGTTCAACCCAACACTTTAGCCAAGAGATCCAAAACCTCTTGACGAGGTCACTAGGTGTTGGGTTACGTTAAACAACGGTGAAGTGAGACATTTTTACCTTAGCTCTTAACATTCACACTCCCACTGAAGCTGAGCGTTTCCTAAAATGGACACCATACCACTGTTTACACTATCTGACCACGCTGTTATTACACTCCCAGGGAGCTAGTCACAGAAAGAGAGCCCATCCCCAAACTTTAAAATGGTGAAAGCCTTCAGTGATGCTGCCCATACTAAAACTGGCTTTGTGGCCAGTGTGCCCTCTATCTATGTCTATGGCCTCAGCCCTTCCCCTGTCTAGTCCAGACATGCTGTGGGACTCATTAACTCCTCAAATCTCAGTGTTTGAAATGAAACCAGAAGCCAAACTGTGGTATTATTAGACATCATGTATTTTTGTATGTATGAAAAAGGGCATAGATTTTAAAATACATTTCTCAAAGAGGAATAACTAAAATAGATATTCTTTTTTTTTGTTGATGAAGAATGAAGGAGCTTTCAATGATTTTAGAATTTTGCATTTGATCAGATTTATGTCAATCTGATCTTCCCCCTTGGTGCTGATTGGGGAGAGTGGGTTTGTTTCAGATGGTGACCTTGGGTTCTGTTATGTCCTGATGGAGAGGGTGTGTTAGTTCTGTTATGTCCTGATGGAGTTAGGTTATGTCCTGATGGGGTTAGTTCTGTTATGTCCTGATGGAGAGGGTGGGTTAGTTCTGTTATGTCCTGATGGAGAGGGTGGGTTAGTTCTGTTATGTCCTGATGGAGAGGTGGGTTAGTTCTGTTATGTCCTGATGGAGATGGATGTCCTGATGGAGGTGGGTTAGTTCTGTTATGTCCTGATGGAGAGGGTGGGTTAGTTCTGTGGAGTTAGTTCTGTTGTCCTGATGGAGAGGGTGGGTTAGTTCTGTTATGTCCTGATGGAGAGGGTGGGTTAGTTCTGTTATGTCAGATGGAGAGGGTGGGTTAGTTCTGTTATGTCCTGATGGAGATGGAGAGGGTGGGTTAGTTCTGTTATGTCCTGATGGAGATGGGGTGGGTTAGTTCTATTTATGTCCTGATGGAGAGGGGTGGGTTAGTTCTGTTATGTCCTGATGGAGAGGGGGTTAATTCTGTTATGTCCTGATCTGTTATGTCCTGATGGAGAGGGTGGGTTAGTTCTGTTATGTCCTGATGGAGAGGGTGGGTTAGTTCTGATGGAGAGGGTGTGTTAGTTCTGTTATGTCCTGATGGAGAGGGTGTATTTAGTTATGTTATGTCCTGATGGAGAGGGGTGGAGTTAGTTCTGTCCTGATGGAGGGTGGGTTAGTTCTGTTATGTCCTGATGGAGAGGTGGGTTAGTTCTGTTATGTCCAAGTGATGGAGA
>NW_027040014.1:0-134270 GCF_034236695.1 Oncorhynchus nerka
AATAGAGACAGTAGATCTAGCTGGTCTGTCATAATATAATAGAGACAGTAGATCTAGCTGGTCTGTCATAATATAATAGAGTTAGTAGATCTAGCTGGTCTGTCATAATATAATAGAGACAGTAGATCTAGCTGGTCTGTCATAATATAATAGAGACAGTAGATCTAGCTGGTCTGTCATAATATAATAGAGACAGTAGATCTAGCTGGTCTGTCATAATATAATAGAGACAGTAGATCTAGCTGGTCTGTCATAATATAATAGAGACAGTAGATCTAGCTGGTCTGTCATAATATAATAGAGACAGTATATCTACCTGGTCTGTCATAATATAATAGAGACAGTAGATCTAGCTGGTCTGTCATAATATAATAGAGACAGTAGATCTAGCTGGTCTGTCATAATATAATAGAGACAGTAGATCTAGCTGGTCTGTCATAATATAATAGAGACAGTAGATCTAGCTGGTCTGTCATAATATAATAGAGACAGTAGATCTAGCTGGTCTGTCATAATATAATAGAGACAGTAGATCTAGCTGGTCTGTCATAATATAATAGAGACAGTAGATCTAGCTGGTCTGTCATAATATATAATAGAGACAGTAGATCTAGCTGGTCTGTCATAATATAATAGAGACAGTAGATCTAGCTGGTCTGTCATAATATAATAGAGACAGTAGATCTAGCTGGTCTGTCATAATATAATAGAGACAGTAGATCTAGCTGGTCTGTCATAATATAATAGAGACAGTAGATCTAGCTGGTCTGTCATAATATAATAGAGACAGTAGATCTAGCTGGTCTGTCATAATATAATAGAGACAGTAGATCTAGCTGGTCTGTCATAATATAATAGAGACAGTAGATCTAGCTGGTCTGTCATAATATAATAGAGACAGTAGATCTAGCTGGTCTGTCATAATATAATAGAGACAGTAGATCTAGCTGGTCTGTCATAATATAATAGAGACAGTAGATCTAGCTGGTCTGTCATAATATAATAGAGACAGTAGATCTAGCTGGTCTGTCATAATATAATAGAGACAGTAGATCTAGCTGGTCTGTCATAATATAATAGAGACAGTAGATCTAGCTGGTCTGTCATAATATAATAGAGACAGTAGATCTAGCTGGTCTGTCATAATATAATAGAGACAGTAGATCTAGCTGGTCTGTCATAATATAATAGAGACAGTAGATCTAGCTGGTCTGTCATAATATAATAGAGACAGTAGATCTAGCTGGTCTGTCATAATATAATAGACAGTAGATCTAGCTGGTCTGTCATAATATAATAGAGACAGTAGATCTAGCTGGTCTGTCATATTATAATAGAGACAGTAGATCTAGCTGGTCTGTCATATATAATAGAGACAGTAGATCTAGCTGTTCTGTCATAATATAATAGAGACAGTAGATCTAGCTGGTCTGTCATAATATAATAGAGACAGTAGATCTAGCTGGTCTGTCATAATATAATAGAGACAGTAGATCTAGCTGGTCTGTCATAATATAATAGAGACAGTAGATCTAGCTGGTCTGTCATAATATAATAGAGACAGTAGATCTAGCTGGTCTGTCATAATATAATAGAGACAGTAGATCTAGCTGGTCTGTCATAATATAATAGAGACAGTAGATCTAGCGGGTCTGTCATAATATAATGGAGACAGATCTATCTGGTCTGTCATAATGAGACAGTAGATCTAGCTGGTCTGTCATAATATAATAGAGACATATAGACAGTAGATCTTGCTGGTCTGTCATAATATAATAGAGACAGTAGATCTACCTGGTCTGTCATAATATAATAGAGACAGTAGATCTAGCTGGTCTGTCATAATATAATAGAGACAGTAGATCTAGCTGGTCTGTCATAATATAATAGAGACAGTATATCTAGCTGGTCTGTCATAATATAATAGAGACAGTAGATCTAGCTGGTCTGTCATAATATAATAGAGACAGTAGATCTAGCTGGTCTGTCATAATATAATAGAGACAGTAGATCTAGCTGGTCTGTCATAATATAATAGAGACAGTAGATCTAGCTGGTCTGTCATAATATAATAGAGACAGTAGATCTAGCTGGTCTGTCATAATATAATAGAGACAGTAGATCTAGCTGGTCTGTCATAATATAATAGAGACAGTAGATCTAGCTGGTCTGTCATAATATAATAGAGACAGTAGATCTAGCTGGTCTGTCATAATATAATAGAGACAGTAGATCTAGCTGGTCTGTCATAATATAATAGAGACATAGATCTAGCTGGTCTGTCATAATATAATAGAGACAGTAGATCTAGCTGGTCTGTCATAATATAATAGAGACAGTAGATCTAGCTGGTCTGTCATAATATAATAGAGATAGTAGATCTAGCTGGTCTGTCATAATATAATAGAGACAGTAGATCTAGCTGGTCTGTCATAATATAATAGAGACAGTATATCTAGCTGGTCTGTCATAATATAATAGAGACAGTAGATCTAGCTGGTCTGTCATAATATAATAGAGACAGTAGATCTAGCTGGTCTGTCATAATATAATAGAGACAGTAGATCTAGCTGGTCTGTCATAATATAATAGAGACAGTAGATCTAGCTGGTCTGTCATAATATAATAGATACATAGAGACAGTAGATCTAGCTGGTCTGTCATAATATAATAGAGACAGTAGATCTAGCTGGTCTGTCATAATATAATAGAGACAGTAGATCTAGCTGGTCTGTCATAATATAATAGAGACAGTAGATCTAGCTGGTCTGTCATAATATAATAGAGACAGTAGATCTAGCTGGTCTGTCATAATATAATAGAGACAGTAGATCTAGCTGGTCTGTCATAATATAATAGAGACAGTAGATCTAGCTGGTCTGTCATAATATAATAGAGACAGTAGATCTAGCTGGTCTGTCATAATATAATAGAGACAGTAGATCTAGCTGGTCTGTCATAATATAATAGAGACAGTAGATCTAGCTGGTCTGTCATAATATAATAGAGACAGTAGATCTAGCTGGTCTGTCATAATATAATAGAGACAGTAGATCTAGCTGGTCTGTCATAATATAATAGAGACAGTAGATCTAGCTGGTCTGTCATAATATAATAGAGACAGTAGATCTAGCTGGTCTGTCATATTATAATAGAGACAGTAGATCTAGCTGGTCTGTCATAATATAATAGAGACAGTAGATCTAGCTGGTCTGTCATAATATAATAGAGACAGTAGATCTAGCTGGTCTGTCATAATATAATAGATAATAGAGACAGCTAGATCTAGCTGGCTGGTCTGTCATAATATAATAGAGACAGTAGATCTAGCTGGTCTGTCATAATATAATAGAGACAGTAGATCTAGCTGGTCTGTCATAATATAATAGAGACAGTAGATCTAGCTGGTCTGTCATAATATAATAGAGACAGTAGATCTAGCTGGTCTGTCATAATATAATAGAGACAGTAGATCTAGCTGGTCTGTCTCTATTATATTATGACAGACCAGCTAGATCTACTGTCTCTATTATAATATGACAGACCAGCTAGATCTACTGTCTCTAATATATTATGACAGACCAACTAGATCTACTGTCTCTATTATAATATGACAAACCAGCTAGATCTACTGTCTCTATTATATTATGACAGACCAGCTAGATCTACTGCCTCTATTATATTTATGACAGAATAATTACATCTACTGTCTCTATTATATTATGACATACCAGCTAGATCTGCTGTCTCTATTATATTATGACAGACCAGCTAGATCTACTGTCTCTATTATATTATGACAGACCAGGTAGATATACTGTCTCTATTATATTATGACAGACCAGCTAGATATACTGTCTCAATTATATTTATGACAGACTAATTACATCTACTGTCTCTATTATATTATGACAGGCCAGCTACATCTACTGCCTCTATTATATTATGACAGACCAGGTAGATATACTGTCTCTATTATATTATGACAGACCAGCTAGATCTACTGTCTCTATTATATTATGACAGGCCAGCTACATCTACTGCCTCTATTATATTATGACAGACCAGGTAGATATACTGTCTCTATTATATTATGACAGACCAGCTAGATCTGCTGTCTCTATTATATTATGACAGACCAGCAAGACTACTGTCTCTATTATATTATGACAGACCAGCTAGATCTGCTGTCTCTATTATATTATGACAGACCAGCTAGATCTACTGTCTCTATTATAAGATGACAAACCAGCTAGATCTACTTCTCTATTTTAATATGACAAACCAGCTAGATCTACTGTCTCTATGTCTCTATTATATTATGACAGACCAGCTAGATCTACTGTCTCTATTATAATATGACAGACCAGCTAGATCTACTTCTCTATGTCTCTAATATATTATGACAGACCAGCTAGATCTACTTCTCTATGTCTCTAATATATTATGACAGACCAGCTAGATCTACTGTCTCTATGTCTCTAATATATTATGACAGACCAGCTAGTTCTACTGTCTCTATTATAATATGACAGACCAGGTAGATCTACTTCTCTATTTTAATATGACAAACCAGCTAGATCTACTGTCTCTATGTCTCTATTATATTATGACAGACCAGCTAGATCTACTGTCTCTATTATATTATGACAGGCCAGCTACATCTACTGCCTCTATTATATTATGACAGACCAGCTGGATCTACTGTCTCTATTATATTATGACAGACCAGCTAGATCTGCTGTCTCTATTATATTATGACAGACCAGCTAGATCTAATGTCTCAATTATATTTATGACAGACCAGCTAGATCTACTGTCTCTATTATATTATGACAGACCAGCTAGATCTGCTGTCTCTATTATACTATGACAAACCAGCTAGATCTACTGTCTCTAAGTCTCTATTATATTATGACAGACCAGCTAGATCTACTGTCTCTATTATATTATTACAGACCAGCTAGATCCACTGTCTCTATTATACTATGACAAACCAGCTAGATATACTGTCTCTATTATATTATGACAGACCAGCTATATCTACTGTGTCTATTATATTATGACAGACCAGCTAGATATACTGTCTCTATTATATTATGACAGACCAGCTAGATCTACTGTCTCTATTATAATATGACAGACCAGCTAGATCTACTGTCTCTATGTCTCTATTATATTAGGACAGACCAGATAGATCTACTGTCTCTATTATAATATGACATACCTGCTAGATCTACTGTCTCTATTATATTATGACAGGCCAGCTACATCTACTGCCTCTATTATATTTATGACAGACTAATTACATCTACTGTCTCTATTATATTATGACAGACCAGCTAGATCTGATGTCTCTATTATATTATGACATACCAGCTAGATCTGCTGTCTCTATTATATTATGACAGACCAGCTAGATCTACTGTCTCTATTATATTATGACAGACCAGCTGGATCTGCTGTCTCTATTATATTATGACAGACCAGCTAGATCTACTGCCTCTATTATTTACATTTAAGTCATTTAGCAGACGCTCTTATCCAGACCAGCTAGATCTAATGTCTCAATTATATTTATGACAGACCAGCTAGATCTGCTGTCTCAATTATATTTATGACAGACCAGCTAGATCTACTGTCTCTATTATATTATGACAGACCAGCTAGATCTGCTGTCTCTATTATACTATGACAAACCAGCTAGATCTACTGTCTCTAAGTCTCTATTATATTATGACAGACCAGCTCGATATACTGTCTCTATTATATTATGACAGACCAGCTAGATCTACTGTCTCTATTATATTATAACAGACCATCTACATCTATTGTCTCTATTATATTATGACAGACCAGCTCGATCTACTGTCTCTATTATATTATGACAGACCAGCTAGATCTACTGTCTCTATTATATTATAACAGACCAGCTAGATCTACTGCCTCTATTATATTATGACAGACTAATTACATCTACTGTCTCTATTATATTATGACAGACCAGCTAGATCTACTGTCTCTATTATATTATGACATACTAATTACATCTACTGTCTCTATTATATTATGACAGACCAGCTAGATCTACTGTCTCTATTATATTATGACAGACCAGCTAGATCTGCTGTCTCTATTATATTATGACAGACCAGCTTGATCTGCTGTCTATATTATATTATGACAGACCAGCTAGATCTACTGTCTCTATTATATTATGACAGACCAGCTAGATCTGATGTCTCTATTATATTATGACAGACCAGCTAGATCTGCTGTCTCTATTATATTATGACAGACCAGCTAGATCTACTGTCTCTATTATATTATGACAGACCAGCTAGATCTGATGTCTCTATTATATTATGACAGACCAGCTAGATCTACTGTCTCTATTATATTATGACAGACCAGCTAGATCTACTGTCTCTATTATATTATGACAGACCAGCTAGATCTACTGTCTCTATTATATTATGACAGACCAGCTAGATCTACTGTCTCTATTATATTATGACAGACCAGCTAGATCTACTGTCTCTATTATATTATGACAGACCAGCTAGATCTGATGTCTCTATTATATTATGACAGACCAGCTAGATCTACTGTCTCTATTATATTATGACAGACCAGCTAGATCTGATGTCTCTATTATATTATGACAGACCAGCTAGATCTACTGTCTCTATTATATTATGACAGACCAGCTAGATCTGATGTCTCTATTATATTATGACAGACCAGCTAGATCTACTGTCTCTATTATATTATGACAGACCAGCTAGATCTACTGTCTCTATTATATTATGACAGACCAGCTAGATCTGATGTCTCTATTATATTATGACAGACCAGCTAGATCTACTGTCTCTATTATATTATGACAGACCAGCTAGATCTACTGTCTCTATTATATTATGACAGACCAGCTAGATCTGCTGTCTCTATTATATTATGACAGACCAGCTAGATCTACTGTCTCTATTATATTATGACAGACCAGCTAGATCTGATGTCTCTATTATATTATGACAGACCAGCTAGATCTACTGTCTCTATTATATTATGACAGACCAGCTAGATCTGATGTCTCTATTATATTATGACAGACCAGCTAGATCTGCTGTCTCTATTATATTATGACAGACCAGCTAGATCTACTGTCTCTATTATATTATGACAGACCAGCTAGATCTGATGTCTCTATTATATTATGACAGACCAGCTAGATCTACTGTCTCTATTATATTATGACAGACCAGCTAGATCTACTGTCTCTATTATATTATGACAGACCAGCTAGATCTACTGTCTCTATTATATTATGACAGACCAGCTAGATCTGATGTCTCTATTATATTATGACAGACCAGCTAGATCTACTGTCTCTATTATATTATGACAGACCAGCTAGATCTACTGTCTCTATTATATTATGACAGACCAGCTAGATCTGCTGTCTCTATTATATTATGACAGACCAGCTAGATCTGATGTCTCTATTATATTATGACAGACCAGCTAGATCTACTGTCTCTATTATATTATGACAGACCAGCTAGATCTGATGTCTCTATTATATTATGACAGACCAGCTAGATCTACTGTCTCTATTATATTATGACAGACCAGCTAGATCTACTGTCTCTATTATATTATATATGTGTTATTATTGTATGTATATATATAGTATCTATGTGTTAATATTGGGTATATATATATATGTGTATATCTATGTGGTATGTGTATATATATATATATAGTATCTATATGTTATTATTGGGTATATATATATATGTGTATATCTATGTGGTATGTGTATATATATATATATAGTATCTATGTGTTAATATTGGGTATATATATATATATGTGTGTATATATATAGTATCTATGTGTTATTATTGGGTATATATATATATATGTGTATATCTATGTGGTATGTGTATATATATATATATAGTATCTATGTGTTAATATTGGGTATATATATATATATATATATGTGTATATCTATGTGGTATGTGTGTATATATATAGTATCTATGTGTTAATATTGGGTATATATATATATGTGTATATCTATGTGATATGTGTATATATATATATAGTATCTATGTGTTAATATTGGGTATATATATATATATATATATGTGTATATCTATGTGGTATGTGTATATATATATATAGAGTATCTATGTGTTAATATTGGGTATATATATATATGTGTATATCTATGTGATATGTGTATATATATATATAGTATCTATGTGTTAATATTGGGTATATATATATATGTGTATATATATATATAGTATCTATGTGTTGTTTTTGTCAGGTAACATTCCCATGTTATTGTTTGTTTCTGATTCAGTGAGGTAAATGAAGAAGGATAAACAGATCAAGGCTATAATTAGGTTAATATAATTATTTAATGAAGATTCAAGTATAGAATCAGAATAATATACATGTTTGGTAGAATACAAGACTGTTCAACAAAATAGAAAATAAACTTCATAATAAAATCATATGTACATACACGTCCATCCTTCAAATGAATTGTTGTTATTGTCAACATCCACTCAGGACTGTAGAGATACGTTGTCAAGGAAACACAGGGACCCTAATCGGGGTCATATAAATGGATACACCAAAATATACTGTACTTAATCATTTAGCTTTGATTGTTTATATAATTTAATGTACAGCTAAAGTTAATCACCTATAGACTCTCCCTCTTCCCTCACATTGGGAACTAGATTCTTCATTTTAACTTAATTTATGTTTGATTCTTTAAATTATTTACTTGTCTCTTCCCTCACATTGGAACTAGATTCTTCATTGTAACTCAGCTCATAATGTAAAGTGTTAACATGATATTGTAAAAGGCAGAAACATCAACTGGTCAGGAGTTCTGTGACGTGATGTGTGTTTTTATTTATTTTACCTTTATTTTACTAGGCAAGTCAGTTAAGAACAAATTCTTATTTTCAATGACGGCCTAGGAACAGTGGGTTAACTGCCTGTTCAGGGGCAGAACGACAGATTTGTACCTTGTCAGCTCGGGGATTCGAACTTGCAACCTTTCGGTTACTAGTCCAAAGCTCTAACCACTAGGCTACACTGCCGCCCCTGTGTGACCCCTGTAGCTCTGTGTGTGACCCCTGTAGCTCTGTGTGTGATCCCTGTAGCTCTGTGTGTGATCCCTGTAGCTCTGTGTGTGACCCCTGTAGCTCTGTGTGTGACCCCTGTAGCTCTGTGTGTGATCCCTGTAGCTCTGTGTGTGATCCCTGTAGCTCTGTGTGTGACCCCTGTAGCTCTGTGTGTGATCCCTGTAGCTCTGCGTGTGATCCCTGTAGCCTGCGTGTGATCCCTGTAGCTCTGTGTGTGATCCCTGTAGCTCTGTGTGTGATCCCTGTAGCTCTGTGTGATCCCTGTAGCTCTGTGTGTGATCCCTGCTCTGTGTGTGATCCCTGTAGCTCTGTGTGTGACCCCTGTAGCTCTGTAGCTCTGTGTGATCCCTGTAGCTCTGTGTGTGACCCTGTAGCTCTGCGTGTGATCCCTGTAGCTCTGTGTGTGACCCCTGTAGCTCTGTGTGTGACCCCTGTAGCTCTGTGTGACCCTGAGCTCTGCGTGTGATCCCTGTAGCTCTGTGTGTGATCCCTGTAGCTCTGTGTGTTCCCTGTAGCTCTGTGTATGATCCCTGTAGCTCTGTGTGTGACCCTGTAGCTCTGTGTGTGATCCCTGTAGCTCTGTGTGTGATCCCTGTAGCTCTGTGTGTGACCCTGTAGCTCTGTGTGTGATCCCTGTAGCTCTGTGTGTGACCCCTGTAGCTCTGCGTGTGATCCCTGTAGCTCTGTGTGTGACCCTGTAGCTCTGTGTGTGACCCTGTAGCTCTGTGTGACCCTGTAGCTCTGTGTGTGACCCTGTAGCTCTGTGTGTGACCCCTGTAGCTCTGTGTGATCCCTGTAGCTCTGTGTGTCATCACTGTAGCTGCTCCAGCAGAGGACAGCAGTCCTCCAGTCGGTCTAGTCCCTCTACTGCCTCTATCAGACCCTCCACCTTCTCTCTGGGAAGGACCGCCCCAGCGTTGCTACGGAACTTCTTCCTCAGGCTCTCATTGGTCAAAGGGTTACGCCAGTGACCATAAAAAGTATCACAGCGTCCGTTCAGGACGTCCCCGCCCACCAGCGTCACCTGCACCTCGCCGTACATGCGGTCAAAGTTAGCGGGGTTGTCATGGGGATGCTCAACGTGGACACGCCCCAGCAGGGAGTAGAGGTCGGGGCGCTGCAGTGCTTCCTGGGAGAATGAGTCCACGGTGACCTCTCCGTCCAGCAGGGCAGAGCAGGCGTTGAACTGGAAGGAGTGTCTGGCCTCATGCTCCGACTCCGGGAACGGACGATCAATGTACTTGGAGCGGGGAACCCTGAGCAGGATGTCCTGGACCTGACCTACGACCCCTGACCCCTGCTCCCCAGCAGCAGTTTGTGTACGGCGGCAGCAGCGTCGGCCACCCAGTGCATCCCCAGGTGGGCCGGGAACCTCTTAAACCCTATATCCTGGTTCTCTAGGAGGAACTGCAACCCCTCTTCCTCTGGGAGGCCAAAGGTTGTGGGGCGTAGTCCTCGTAGAAGGCGCTGAACCCTGCGACCCCGGCGGTGTCATCCAGGACCCTGGGTGAGGCCTCCAGGCCTCTAGAGGCCAGTAGAGCCGCTTCAAGCCCCAGCCGCGCTGCGTTGCCGATGTGGAGGGGTTTGGACTGGGTGGCGGCGTTAGCCATGGGGGCTCCTGATAGGCTGGCAGCGATGGCCAGGGCGTGGCTACACTGGGAGTGTTCCAGAGAAAGGAGGCGGGCGCAGGCTGCTGCACTACCCAGAGTACCCACAACAGTAGGGGGGTGGAACCTGGAGGGAGAAGGGGGTGGAGGGAGAGAGAGATCAGATGTTAAGGAAGAACAACAGTAGGGGGTGGAACCTGGAGGGAGAGGGGGTGGAGGGAGAGAGAGATCAGATGTTAAGGAAGAACAACAGTAGGGGGTGGAACCTGGAGGGAGAGGGGGGTCAGTTGTTAAGGAAGCACAACACTAAAAAAAGTGTACACTCCAAGGTTCTGATGTTACCTTCCCCTGGTCTCTGAAGTGTACAGTCCAAGGTTCTGATGTTACCGATCTCACCTCTTGGGGATGTTGTGGGTTAGTGTCGGGGTTAGGTTTAGGGGTCAGGGGTCAGAGTCCTTACCTCTTGGGGATGTGGTGGGTTAGTGTCTGGGTTAGGTTTAGGTTAGGGGACAGGGGTCAGAGTCCTTACCTCTTGGGGATGTTGTGAGCCTCGTTGGAGAATCTCATCAGTCGTCCCTGGATCTCTATACCCACATTGAACGCAAGCAGGAAGTCCCGCCCACTAGGCTTGCTGTTACTGGGCAGCATATCGCTGACTGCCAGCAGGGCAGGAAGGACTGCCCCTGACGGGTGAGTGGCAGGATGCCAGGTGTCATCAAAGTCCATTGAGTGGGCCTGGAGAACAGACACACAACAAACTCAGTTAGCCTGAATAACAAACTCAGTTAGCCTGGAGAACAGACACACAACAAACTCAGTTAGCCTGAATAACAAACTCAGTTAGCCTGGAGAACAGACACACAACAAACACAGTTAGCCTGAATAACAAACTCAGTTAGCCTGAATAACAAACTCAGTTAGCCTAAATAACAAACTCAGTTAGCCTGAATAACAAACTCAGTTAGCCTGAATAACAAACTCAGTTAGCCTAAATAACAAACTCAGTTAGCCTGAATAACAAACTCAGTTAGCCTGAATAACAAACTCAGTTAGCCTGAATAACAAACTCAGTTAGCCTAAATAACAAACTCAGTTAGCCTGAATAACAATCTCAGTTAGACTGAATAACAAACTCAGTTAGCCTGAATAACAAACTCAGTTAGCCTGAATAACAAACTCAGTTAGCCTAAATAACAAACTCAGTTAGCCTGAATAACAAACTCAGTTAGCCTGGAGTACAGACACAGTTAGCCTGGAGAACAGACACACAACAAACACAGTTAGCCTGGAGAACAGACACAGTTAGCCTGGAGAACAGACACAGTTAGCCTGGAGAACAGACACACAACAAACACAGTTAGCCTGGAGAACAGACACACAACAAACACAGTTAGCCTGGAGAACAGACACAGTTAGCCTGGAGAACAGACACAGTTAGCCTGGAGAACAGACACAGTTAGCCTGAATAACAAACACAGTTAGCCTGGAGAACAGACACACAACAAACACAGTTAGCCTGAATAACAAACACAGTTAGCCTGGAGAACAGACACACAACAACACAGTTAGCCTGGAGAACAAACACAGTTAGCCTGGAGAACAGACACACAACAAACACAGTTAGCCTGGAGAACAGACACAGTTAGCCTGGAGAACAGACACACAACAAACACAGTTAGCCTGGAGAACAGACACAGTTAGCCTGGAGAACAGACACACAACAAACACAGTTAGCCTGGAGAACAGACACACAACAACACAGTTAGCCTGGACAACAAACACAGTTAGCCTGGAGAACAGACACACAACAAACACAGTTAGCCTGGAGAACAGACACACAACAAACACAGTTAGCCTGGAGAACAGACACACAACAAACACAGTTAGCCTGGAGAACAGACACAGTTAGCCTGGAGAACAGACACACAACAAACACAGTTAGCCTGGAGAACAGACACAGTTAGCCTGGAGACCAGACACACAACAAATACAGTTAGCCTGGAGAACAGACACAGTTAGCCTGGAGAACAGACACACAACAAACACAGCCTGAATAACAAACACAGTTAGCCTGGAGAACAGACACACAACAAACACAGTTAGCCTGAAAAACAAACTCAGTTAGCCTAAATAACAAACTCAGTTGGCCTGAATAACAAACTCAGTTAGCCTGGAGTACAGACACAGTTAGCCTGGAGAACAGACACACAACAAACACAGTTAGCCTGGAGAACAGACACAGTTAGCCTGGAGAACAGACATAGTTAGCCTGGAGAACAGACACACAACAAACACAGTTAGCCTGGAGAACAGACACAGTTAGCCTGGAGAACAGACACACAATAAACACA
The DNA here is from genome assembly GCF_034236695.1 of Oncorhynchus nerka. Lineage (NCBI taxonomy): Eukaryota > Metazoa > Chordata > Actinopteri > Salmoniformes > Salmonidae > Oncorhynchus > Oncorhynchus nerka. Next base: position 13,135 of record NW_027040014.1, read on the forward strand.
GTTAGCCTGGAGAACAGACACACAACAAACACAGTTAGCCTGGAGAACATACACAGTTAGCCTGGAGAACAGACACAGTTAGCCTGGAGAACAGACACACAACAAACACAGTTAGCCTGGAGAACAGACACACAACAAACACTGTTAGCCTGGAGAACAGACACACAACAAACACAGTTAGCCTGGAGAACAGACACAGTTAGCCTGGAGAACAGACACAGTTAGCCTGGAGAACAGACACAGTTAGCCTGAATAACAAACACAGTTAGCCTGGAGAACAGACACACAACAAACACAGTTAGCCTGAATAACAAACACAATTAGCCTGGAGAACAGACTCACAACAACACAGTTAGCCTGGAGAAAAAACACAGTTAGCCTGGAGAACAGACACACAACAAACACAGTTAGCCTGGAGAACAGACACAGTTAGCCTGGAGAACAGACACACAACAAACACAGTTAGCCTGGAGAACAGACACAGTTAGCCTGGAGAACAGACACACAACAAACACAGTTAGCCTGGAGAACAGACACACAACTAACACAGTTAGCCTGGAGAACAGACACAGTTAGCCTGGAGAACAGACACACAACAAACACAGTTAGCCTGGAGAACAGACACACAACAAACACAGTTAGCCTGGAGAACAGACACAGTTAGCCTGGAGAACAGACACAGTTAGCCTGGAGGACAGACACACAACAAACACAGTTAGCCTGGAGAACAAACACACAACAAACACAGTTAGCCTGGAGAACAAACACACAACAAACACAGTTAGCCTGGAGAACAAACACACAACAAACACAGTTAGCCTGGAGAACAGACACAGTTAGCCTGGAGAACAGACACAGTTAGCCTGGAGAACAAACACAGTTAGCCTGGACAACAGACACACAACAAACACAGTTAGCCTGGACAACAGACACACAACAAACACAGTTAGCCTGGACAACAGACACAGTGATCCTGGACAACAGACCCAGTGATCCTGGAGAACAGACCCAGTGATCCTGGAGAACAGACACAGTGATCCTGGACAACAGACCCAGAAAAAAGACACCTGTTATTAACAGACTCAGTGGTTGATGGTAAATTTGAACAAGTTATCTGGTGTAATAACTGGCAGAGTGACTGTGTAGTGACTGTAGAGACCCAGGAATATAATAACAGTAGCAGGTCTGTCAGAGTGACTGTGTAGTGACTGTAGAGACCCAGGAATATAATAACAGTAGCAGATCTGTCAGAGTGACTGTGTAGTGACCCAGGAATATAATAACGGTAGCAGGTCTGTCAGAGTGACTGTGTAGTGACCCAGGAATATAGTAACGGTAGCAGGTCTGTCAGAGTGACTGTGTAGTGACTGTAGAGAACCAGGAATATAATAACAGTAGCAGGTCTGTCAGAGTGACTGTGTAGTGACTGTAGAGACCCAGGAATATAATAACTGTAGCAGGTCTGTCAGAGTGACTGTGTAGTGACCCAGGAATATAATAACGGTAGCAGGTCTGTCAGAGTGACTGTGTAGTGACCCAGGAATATAGTAACGGTAGCAGGTCTGTCAGAGTGACTGTGTAGTGACTGTAGAGACCCAGGAATATAATAACAGTAACAGGTCTGTCAGAGTGACTGTGTAGTGACCCAGGAATATAGTAACAGTAGCAGGTCTGTCAGAGTGACTGTGTAGTGACTGTAGAGACCCAGGAATATAATAACAGTAGCAGGTCTGTCAGAGTGACTGTGTGGTGACTGTAGAGACCCAGGAATATAATAACAGTAGCAGGTCTGTCAGAGTGACTGTGTAGTGACTGTAGAGACCCAGGAATATAATAACAGTAGCAGCTCTGTCAGAGTGACTGTGTAGTGACTGTAGAGACCCAGGAATATAATAACTGTAGCAGGTCTGTCAGAGTGACTGTGTCGTGACTGTAGAGACCCAGGAATATAATAACAGTAGCAGGTCTGTCAGAGTGACTGTGTCGTGACTGTAGAGACCCAGGAATATAATAACTGTAGCAGGTCTGTCAGAGTGACTGTGTGGTGACTGTAGAGACCCAGGAATATAATAACTGTAGCAGGTCTGTCAGAGTGACTGTGTAGTGACTGTAGAGACCCAGGAATATAATAACAGTAGCAGGTCTGTCAGAGTGACTGTGTAGTGACTGTAGAGACCCAGGAATATAATAACAGTAGCAGGTCTGTCAGAGTGACTGTGTAGTGACCCAGGAATATAATAACTGTAGCAGGTCTGTCAGAGTGACTGTGTCGTGACTGTAGAGACCCAGGAATATAATAACAGTAGCAGGTCTGTCAGAGTGACTGTGTCGTGACTGTAGAGACCCAGGAATATAATAACAGTAGCAGGTCTGTCAGAGTGACTGCGTAGTGACTGTAGAGACCCAGGAATATAATAACTGTAGCAGATCTGTCAGAGTGACTGTGTAGTGACCCAGGAATATAATAACGGTAGCAGGTCTGTCAAAGTGACTGTGTAGTGACCCAGGAATATAGTAACGGTAGCAGGTCTGTCAGAGTGACTGTGTAGTGACTGTAGAGACCCAGGAATATAATAACAGTAGCAGGTCTGTCAGAGTGACTGTGTAGTGACTGTAGAGACCCAGGAATATAATAACTGTAGCAGGTCTGTCAGAGTGACTGTGTAGTGACCCAGGAATATAATAACGGTAGCAGGTCTGTCAGAGTGACTGTGTAGTGACCCAGGAATATAGTAACGGTAGCAGGTCTGTCAGAGTGACTGTGTAGTGACTGTAGAGACCCAGGAATATAATAACAGTAACAGGTCTGTCAGAGTGACTGTGTAGTGACCCAGGAATATAGTAACAGTAGCAGGTCTGTCAGAGTGACTGTGTAGTGACTGTAGAGACCCAGGAATATAATAACAGTAGCAGGTCTGTCAGAGTGACTGTGTGGTGACTGTAGAGACCCAGGAATATAATAACAGTAGCAGGTCTGTCAGAGTGACTGTGTAGTGACTGTAGAGACCCAGGAATATAATAACAGTAGCAGCTCTGTCAGAGTGACTGTGTAGTGACTGTAGAGACCCAGGAATATAATAACTGTAGCAGGTCTGTCAGAGTGACTGTGTCGTGACTGTAGAGACCCAGGAATATAATAACAGTAGCAGGTCTGTCAGAGTGACTGTGTCGTGACTGTAGAGACCCAGGAATATAATAACTGTAGCAGGTCTGTCAGAGTGACTGTGTGGTGACTGTAGAGACTCAGGAATATAATAACTGTAGCAGGTCTGTCAGAGTGACTGTGTAGTGACTGTAGAGACCCAGGAATATAATAACAGTAGCAGGTCTGTCAGAGTGACTGTGTAGTGACTGTAGAGACCCAGGAATATAATAACAGTAGCAGGTCTGTCAGAGTGACTGTGTAGTGACCCAGGAATATAATAACTGTAGCAGGTCTGTCAGAGTGACTGTGTCGTGACTGTAGAGACCCAGGAATATAATAACAGTAGCAGGTCTGTCAGAGTGACTGTGTCGTGACTGTAGAGACCCAGGAATATAATAACAGTAGCAGGTCTGTCAGAGTGACTGTGTAGTGACTGTAGAGACCCAGGAATATAATAACTGTAGCAGGTCTGTCAGAGTGACTGTGTGGTGACTGTAGAGACCCAGGAATATAATAACTGTAGCAGGTCTGTCAGAGTGACTGTGTAGTGACTGTAGAGACCCAGGAATATAATAACAGTAGCAGGTCTGTCAGAGTGACTGTGTAGTGACTGTAGAGACCCAGGAATATAATAACAGTAGCAGGTCTGTCAGAGTGACTGTGTAGTGACCCAGGAATATAATAACTGTAGCAGGTCTGTCAGAGTGACTGTGTGGTGACTGTAGAGACCCAGGAATATAATAACTGTAGCAGGTCTGTCAGAGTGACTGTGTAGTGACTGTAGAGACCCAGGAATATAATAACAGTAGCAGGTCTGTCAGAGTGACTGTGTAGTGACTGTAGAGACCCAGGAATATAGTAACGGTAGCAGGTCTGTCAGAGTGACTGTGTAGTGACTGTAGAGACCCAGGAATATAATAACAGTAGCAGGTCTGTCAGAGTGACTGTGTAGTGACTGTAGAGACCCAGGAATATAATAACAGTAGCAGGTCTGTCAGAGTGACTGTGTAGTGACTGTAGAGTCATGAATATCCCTTTATGTATCCCACAGAGAGAGGCTCTAAGTTAAGCATGTTATTGGGCACAGAGGGCAGATTGTTTTAACAACAAGGATGTTCACTCAGCATGTACTTCAGCCAGTCCACTCTGCTGGACTCCACCCTATTGACATATCCAGCTTGTTTTGGACATCAGGACTCTAATCTCTGTTCTAGTTCTGTTTTAGTTCTGAGCTCTGCCAAGGGTGGAGCTAAATGATCTTAGCATGACAAGATGACGATCTGCCTGTCAGCTCTCTGATATTTTTACCTCTCTGCCGTCTGTGTCTGTCTGTCTCTAACGCTCAGACAGAGCAGGGAAACCCTGGAGAGGTGAGGTGAGGTGAGTTGAGGCCAGGGTTTTCATGGCTGGCTGCTGGGTGCATTATCACCATCCTCACCGTCTGGCTGAAGTACTGCCATGGCATTAGAGCTCTGTACCCTTATGGTTAATGTTCAACCTGACCTATATCCTCATTGTTTCAGATATTATCATTTATATTTTGTGTTAAAATGAAGAAAATTAGATGTGCCTCATTTGCGTAAGTGCATTCGGAAAGTATTCAGGCCCCTTGACCTTTTTCCACATTTTGTTACGTTGCAGCCTTATTCTAAAATGGATTAAATCGTTTTTTCACTCTCATCAATCTACACACAATACCCCATAATGACATCCCAATACCCCATAATGACATCCCAATACGCCATAATGACATCACAATACCCAATAATGACATCACAATACCCCATAATGACATCACAATACCCCATAATGGCATCACAATACCCCATAATGACAAAGCAAAAACATGTGTTAGACAGAATTTATTTTAAAAATCCTGAAATATCACATTTACATAAGTATTCAGACCTTTTACTTAGTACTTTGTTGAAGAACCTCTGGAAGCGATTACAGCCTTGAGTCTTCTTGGGTATGACGCTACACCTGTATTTGGGGAGTTTCTCCCATTCCTCTCTGCATATTCTCTCAAGCTCTGTCAGGTTGGATGGGGAGTGTCGCTGCACATCTATTTTCAGGTCTCTCCAGAGATGTTTCATTGGGTTCAAGTCCGGGCTCTTGCTGGTCCACTCAAGGACTTGTCCCAAAGCCACTCCTGCGTTGTCTTGACTGTGTGATTAGGGTCATTGTCCTGTTGGAAGATGAACCATTGCCCCAGTCTGAGGTCTTGAGCACTCTGGAGCAGGTTTTCATTACGGATCTCTGTACTTCGCTCCCTTTATCTTTGCCTCGATCCTGACTAGTCTCCCAGTCTCTGCCAATGAAAAACATCCCCACAGCATGATGCTGCCACCACCATGCTTCACCGTAAAGATGGTGCCAGGTTTCCTCCAGACATGATGCTGCCACCACCATGCTTCACCGTAAAGATGGTGCCAGGTTTCCTCCAGACATGATGCTGCCACCACCATGCTTCACCGTAAAGATGGTGCCAGGTTTCCTCCAGACATGATGCTGCCACCACCATGCTTCACCGTAAAGATGGTGCCAGGTTTCCTCCAGACATTCAGGCCAAAGAGTTCAATCTTGGTAAGCAGACAACATCATATTTTTGATGTGCACAGATCGTCACTCGGTGGACATTCGATGTTCCCATTAAGTCATACATCATCAGATGGCAATAGGCTAGATGTGTTCCCCCCATGTAGCTACAGCTCAAACACAGAACAAATGGAATCTTACCTTGGAAGATGTTTGCTGTTTGGTGAAAACTTTTTGAATCTCTGGGCTGGTGATCAATAAGGGAAAGTCACAGGCAGACAAATAAGACCTCCTCATGATCTGTGGGGTCCCGGCTTTCGAATGTATTACGTCTTATGTGTTTATTTCCTTTATGCTTCACAACGCTAACCGGAATGTAGGCAGCAGCCATCTTGAAATAGGGTCATCGGCTCATTCTGTTCTTATAAATTCATATGCCCATATATGGTAGTAAGTCATACCAGATATTTGACGGCATTGATCAATAGCCAAGATACTCAGCTTTCCGCAGACACCCTGCTTCTGCAGAGAGGAGCTACCGTTCTCATACCAGATTGAATTTAATAACAACATTCAAATACAGTCCACAAATTTGGGGACTTCACATTTAAGAGGTTTTAAGTGACAAGTGGATTTTGCACCCCTCAAACACAGGAAATAGATGGCTGAAAATGACAGATCCTCCGGTGGGCGGGGCATGCTAGTATATCTACTCAACGTGTGTCTGTTCAGATCTAGTGTAAATATATCTACTCACTGTGTGTCTGTTCAGATCTAGTGTAAATATATCTACTCAACATGTGTCTGTTCAGATCTAGTGTAAATATATCTACTCAACATGTGTCTGTTCAGATCTAGTGTAAATATATCTACTCAACATGTGTCTGTTCAGATCTAGTGTAAATATATCTACTCAACATGTGTCTGTTCAGATCTAGTGTAAATATATCTACTCAACGTGTGTCTGTTCAGATCTAGTGTAAATATATCTACTCAACATGTGTCTGTTCAGATCTAGTGTAAATATATCTACTCAACATGTGTCTGTTCAGATCTAGTGTAAATATATCTACTCAACATGTGTCTGTGCAGATCTAGTGTAAATATATCTACTCACAGCCACTCCGTTGACGAAGGCAGCCAGGGTTGGGGAGAGTCTGGTTCCTCTGCGTCCGTACACACTGCTGATGTCATCAGGACCGTACATGTGCTGCAGAGACAGTAGGGGGGCGTTAGAGAGACAGACAGACAATCAGACAGACAGACAGACAATCAGACAATCAGACAGACAGACAGACAGACAGACAGACGATAGACAGTAGGGGGTGTTAGAGAGACAGACAGACAATCAGACAGGCAGACAGACAGACAGAGGATAGACAGTAACATTAAACATTCTAACCAATGGACTATAAAGTTGTCTTCTGTTCTCTCACCTGACAGTGTTGCAGGGCCAGCTGGAAGACATGTGTGGTGCTGCCCAGTAGTCCCACTCCGATGGAGTCTAGGACCATTCTCTTACTGCGGTGGAGCACAGTGGGGGTCAGCTGGTGGGGCTGGACACCCTGGATGAACCTGCCAAAACTGTCTGTCACACTGTCCTCTGAGGCTGGATGATCTACCACTGGAGGAGGAGAGGAGGAGGAGAGGAGGAGAGGAGGAGGAGGAGGAGAGGAGCAGGAGAGGGGAGGAGGAGAGGGGAGGAGGGAGGAGAGGAGAGGAGAGGGGAGGAGGAGAGGGGAGGGAGAGGAGGTGGAGAGGGGAGGAGGAGGAGAGGAGAAGGAGGAGGAGGAGAGGAGGAGAGGAGGTGGAGGAGGAGAGGAGCAGGAGAGGGGAGGAGAGGGGAGGAGGAGAGGAGGTGGAGGAGAGGGGAGGAGAGGGAGGAGGAGGAGGAGAGGAGAGGAGAGGGGAGGGAGGAGGAGAGGGGAGGAGAGGAGGAGGAGAGGGGAGGAGGAGGAGAGGAGAAGGAGGAGGAGGAGAGGAGGAGAGGAGGTGGAGGAGGAGAGGAGCAGGAGAGGGAGGGAGGAGGAGAGGAGCAGGAGAGGAGGAGGAGAGGGGAGGAGGAGGAGAGGAGAAGGAGAGGAGAGGAGAGGGGGAGGAGGAGAGGGAGGAGGAGGAGAGGAGAGGGAGGAGGAGAGGAGGAGAGGAGGAGGAGGAGGAGAGGAGCAGGAGAGGGGAGGAGGAGAGGGGAGGAGGAGGAGAGGAGAAGGAGGAGGAGGAGAGGAGGAGGAGAGGAGGAGGAGAGGAGGAGGAGAGGAGGAGAGGAGGTGGAGGAGGAGAGGAGAAGGAGGAGGAGGAGAGGAGAGGAGCAGGAGAGAGGAGGAGGAGAGGGGAGGAGGAGGAGAGGAGAAGGAGGAGAGAGGAGAGGAGGAGGAGAGGAGAAGGAGGAGGAGGAGAGGAGGAGGAGAGGAGGAGGAGGAGGAGGAGAGGAGGAGGAGGAGAGGAGGAGGAGAGGAGAGGAGGAGGAGAGGATGAGGAGGAGGACAGGGGGAGGAGGAGGACAGGGGGAGGAGGAGGAGAGGAGGAGGAGGAGGGAGGAGGAGGAGAGGAGAGGAGCAGGAGAGAGGAGGAGGAGAGGAGGAGGAGGAGAGGAGGTGGAGATCAGGAGGAGGAGAAGGAGAGGAGGAGGAGAGGAGAGGAGCAGGAGAGGAGGAGAGGAGGAGAGGAGGTGGAGATCAGGAGGAGGAGAGGAGGAGGAGGAGGAGGAGGAGGAGGAGAGGAGGTGGAGATCAGGAGGAGGAGAAGGAGAGGAGGAGGAGAGGAGAGGAGCAGGAGAGGAGGAGAGGAGGAGAGGAGGAGGAGGAGAGGAGCAGGAGGAGAGGAGGAGAGGAGGAGAGGAGGAGGAGGAGAGGAGCAGGAGAGGGGAGGAGGGGAGGGGAGGAGGAGGAGGAGGAGGAGGAGGAGAGGAGGAGGAGGAGAGGAGGAGGAGAGGAGGAGGAGGAGGACAGGGGGAGGAGGAGGAGCAGGAGAGGAGGAGGAGAGGAGGAGGAGGATATGGAGGAGGAGAAGGAGGGGGTTGAAGAGGAGAGGGGAGGAGGAGAGGAGAGGAGGAGGAGAGGAGGAGGAGGTTCTATGTTAGTCTGAACTGAGACAAGAGGTTGGTATAGAACCAACACAGCCTGTATCTAGGAAGGTCTATATAGCCTAGTTCTATGTTAGTCTGAACTGAGACAAGAGGTTTGTATAGAACCAACACAGCCTGTATCTAGGAAGGTCTATATAGCCTAGTTCTATGTTAGTAAAGATCCGACCAACAGCCTCTATATATATATATATATATATACTATACATACTGTCAGAAAACACTGAGGACAGAAGAAGCTTAATGTGTGTTAAATTGAGAGAGAGAGAGAGAGAGAGAGAGAGAGAGAGAGAGAGAGAGAGAGAGAGAGAGACAGAGAGATTGAGCTGTTACTGACCATCCAGGGCTGACTGGTGGAGTCGTCTCAGCGTAACAGAGGCAGGTCTGAAGGATCTCTGAGAAACACAGAAACAGAAAACAGCATAATATCAAACCACAGCTTTCTGTTGCATATGAGTTACTGAAGGACAGGTTCACAGTGTGAATCATTGATGTAGACTCTCTTCCTTGGTTACTAAGGCACAATACTCTGCCAGATACTGAGCCAGAGGTTAACAATACTCTGCCAGATACTGAGCCAGAGGTTAACAATACTCTGCCAGATACTGAGCCAGATGGTTACAATACTCTGCCAGATACTGAGCCAGATGGTTACAATACTCTGCCAGATACTGAGCCAGAGGGTTACAATACTCTGCCAGATACTGAGCCAGAGGGTAACAATACTCTGCCAGAGCCAGAGGGTAACAATACTCTGCCAGATACTGAGCCAGAGGGTAACAATACTCTGCCAGATACTGAGCCAGAGGGTAACAATACTCTGCCAGATACTGAGCCAGAGGGTAACAATACTCTGCCAGAGCCAGAGGGTAACAATACTCTGCCAGATACTGAGCCAGAGGGTAACAATACTCTGCCAGATACTGAGCCAGAGGGTAACAATACTCTGCCAGATACTGAGCCAGAGGGTAACAATACTCTGCCAGAGCCAGAGGGTAACAATACTCTGCCAGATACTGAGCCAGAGGGTAACAATACTCTGCCAGATACTGAGCCAGATGGTTACAATACTCTGCCAGATACTGAGCCAGAGGGTAACAATACTCTGCCAGATACTGAGCCAGAGGGTAACAATACTCTGCCAGATACTGAGCCAGAGGGTAACAATACTATGCCAAATACTGAGCCAGAGGGTTACAATACTCTGCCAGATACTGAGCCAGAGGGTAACAATACTCTGCCAGATACTGAGCCAGAGGGTAACAATACTCTGCCAGATACTGAGCCAGAGGGTAACAATACTCTGCCAGATACTGAGCCAGAGGGTTACAATACTCTGCCAGATACTGAGCCAGAGGGTAACAATACTCTGCCAGATACTGAGCCAGAGGGTAACAATACTCTGCCAGATACTGAGCCAGAGGGTAACAATACTATGCCAGATACTGAGCCAGAGGGTAACAATACTCTGCCAGATACTGAGCCAGAGGGTAACAATACTCTGCCAGATACTGAGCCAGAGGTTAACAATACTCTGCCAGATACTGAGCCAGAGGGTTACAATACTCTGCCAGATACTGAGCCAGAGGGTAACAATACTCTGCCAGATACTGAGCCAGAGGTTAACAATACTCTGCCAGATACTGAGCCAGAGGGTAACAATACTATGCCAGATACTGAGCCAGAGGGTAACAATACTCTGCCAGATACTGAGCCAGATGGTTACAATACTCTGCCAGATACTGAGCCAGAGGGTAACAATACTCTGCCAGATACTGAGCCAGAGGGTAACAATACTCTGCCAGATACTGAGCCAGAGGGTAACAATACTCTGCCAGATACTGAGCCAGATGGTTACAATACTCTGCCAGATACTGAGCCAGAGGTTAACAATACTCTGCCAGATACTGAGCCAGAGGTTAACAATACTCTGCCAGATACTGAGCCAGAGGGTAATAAACAGAAACATGGTAGCAGAACAACATGGTAGCAGAACAACATGGTAGCAGAACAACATGGTAGCAGAACAACATGGTAGCAGAACAACATGGTAGCAGAACAACATGGTAGCAGAACAACATGGTAGCAAAACAACAAGGTAGCAGAACAACATGGTAGCAACACAACATGGTAGCAACACAACATGGTAGCAACACAACATGGTAGAATTACAACATGGTAGCAGAACAACATGGTAGAACCAAAACATGGTAGAAGTTTCACATGGTAGCAGTGCAACATGGTAGCAAAACAACATGGTAGCAACTCAACATGGTAGCAACACAACATGGTAGCAGGACAACATGGTAGCAGCACAACATGGCAGCAGCGCAACATGGTAACAACACAACATGGTAGCAGCACAAAATGGTAGCAGCACAACATGGAAGCAACACAACATGGAAGCAACACAACATGGAAGCAACACAACATGGAAGCAACACAACATGGTAGCAGCACAACATGGAAGCAACACAACATAACATGGTAGCAGCACAACATGGTAGCAGCACAACATGGAAGCAACACAACATGGTAGCAGCACAACATGGTAGAATTACAACATGGTATCAGAACAACATTGTAACAGCACAACAGCACAACATGGTAGCAGCACAACAGCAAGACATGATAGAAGTTTCACATGGTTGCAGTGCAACATGGTAGCAAAACAACATGGTAGCAAGTCAACATGGTAGCAGCACAACATGGTAGCAGCACAACATGGTAGCAGCACAACATGGCAGCAGTACAACATGGTATCAGAACAACATTGTAACAGCACAACAGCACAACATGGTAGCAGCACAACAACAAGACATGGTAGCAGAGCAACATGGTAGCAACACAACATGGTAGCAGAGCAACATGGTAGCAGCTCAACATGCCACAGGTTTCTAGGTATCTAACCTCTAACCTCTACTAATGTATTGACAGGTTTCTAGGTCTCTAACCTCTAACCTCTACTAATGTACTGACATGTTTCTAGGTCTCTAACCTCTAACCTCTACTAATGTACTGACAGGTTTCTAGGTCTCTAACCTCTAACCTCTACTAATGTACTGACAGGTTTCTAGGTCTCTAACGTCTAACCTCTACTAATGTACTGACAGGTTTCCAGGGCTCTAACCTCTAACCTCTACTAATGTAGTGACAGGTTTCTAGGTCTCTAACCTCTACTAATGTACTGACAGGTTTCTAGGTCTCTAACCTCTAACCTCTACTAATGTAGTGACAGGTTTCTAGGTCTCTAACCTCTACTAATGTACTGACAGGTTTCTAGGTCTCTAACCCCTAACCTCTACTAATGTAGTGACAGGTTTCTAGGTCTCTAACACAATGAGGCAGTTGAAGAGAAAGAGACCTATACATTTCAAACTAAATAATTTAATATAAGTCTCATATACTGTAGGTTATGCCTGGTGACCATATTGACTACATGACTGAGTCTTACCTGTACTTTGGAGAGCATGTCTGTCTGTCTGTCTGTCTGTTGCTGATCTCTTCTCTCTGTTTCTCCTCTCTCTTCTTTGTCGGCGTGGGATCGATGGATGGGTGGATGATGTAGCGTAGGTAGGGAGGATGCAGGTTGTCTCTCAGGTGAGCTCTGCCTGTCTTATATACTGCAGAATGGACAAAAGGTCTAAACCGATAGACGACAGGGAGAGGGGCAGGAACTTCCAGAACACCACCTCTACTCCAATCACAAGCTGAGATTTTTCCTCCTCCTCATCATCATCAGAAGGAAGTAATTGGCTTCTTAGGTAAGGTATGATGTCACCACTCAAGGGTGGGACCAGGGGAACTCCAGAAACTCCTCCCACCCTGAAGACAGAATATTTCTGGTGATAAACATCATCATTCCTCCAGAGCATCAGATTAACAGCCTTTCTCTCTCTCCGTCCCAGCATCACCTCTTCTCTCTCTCAGCCTGACAATCATCATTATCACCATCTTGTCCACCGCCAGGTAAAAACTCTGTCTTACTTGTCACTGAATAATCTGTCCATCTCTTCCCTCTGTAAATGCACTGTATAGGCTAGTTTCAGATCAAACAATATATTATATTAAAACATTCATGGCACGATTAGAAATAACATGTATTTGATGTAAATATGAATGTTAAGAATGTTAAAAACAGCTTTTAGCACCGTGGAGAAGTTGTCTGACAAGTTAGCAGAGACTCTCAGTGGAGAAATTGTAAAATGGTGAGAGAGAGAGAGATGAGGACAGGAGAGAGGAGAGTGGAGAGAGGAGAGTGGAGAGAGGAGAGTGGAGAGTGAGAGAGTGGAGAGAGAGAAGAGAGTGGAGAGTGGAGAGTAGAGAGAAGAAAGAGAGTAGAGAGTGGAGAGTGGAGAGTAGAGAGTGAGAGCGAGAGTGAGTGAGAGAGAGTGAGAGAGAGTGAGAGTGGAGAGAAGAGAGTGGAGAGAGGAGAGTGGAGAGTGGAGAGTGGAGAGAGGAGAGTGGAGAGTGGAGAGTGGAGAGTGAGAGAGTGGAGAGAGAGAAGAGAGAGAGTAGAGAGAGAGGTCTGATATCAGTAGAAGACCTCTACTAAACTAAAAACAGTCCTCAACTTAATAATATACTTGATGTTTGACAGTCTAACATATATACAGTATGACAGTCTAGCAGATATACAGTATGATAGTCTAACAGATATACAGTATGACAGTCTAGCAGATATACAGTATGACAGTCTAACAGATATACAGTATGACAGTCTAACAGATATACAGTATGACAGTCTAGTAGATATACAGTATGACAGTCTAACATATATACAGTATGACAGTCTAGTAGATATACAGTATGACAGTCTAACAGATATACAGTATGACAGTCTAACAGATATACAGTATGACAGTCTAGCAGATATACAGTATGACAGTCTAACAGATATACAGTATGACAGTCTAGTAGATATACAGTATGACAGTCTAACAGATATACAGTATGACAGTCTAACAGATATACAGTATGACAGTCTAACAGATATACAGTATGACAGTCTAACAGATATACAGTATGACAGTCTAGCAGATATACAGTATGACAGTCTAGCAGATATACAGTATGACAGTCTAGTAGATATACAGTATGACAGTCTAACAGATATACAGTATGACAGTCTAGCAGATATACAGTATGACAGTCTAACAGATATACAGTATGACAGTCTAACAGATATACAGTATGACAGTCTAGCAGATATACAGTATGACAGTCTAACAGATATACAGTATGACAGTCTAACAGATATACAGTATGACAGTCTAGCAGATATACAGTATGACAGTCTAACAGATATACAGTATGACAGTCTAACAGATATACAGTATGACAGTCTAACAGATATACAGTATGACAGTCTAGCAGATATATAGTATGACAGTCTAACAGATATACAGTATGACAGTCTAACAGATATACAGTATGACAGTCTAACAGATATACAGTATGACAGTCTAGCAGATATACAGTATGACAGTCTAACAGATATACAGTATGACAGTCTAGTAGATATACAGTATGACAGTCTAGCAGATATACAGTATGACAGTCTAGCAGATATACAGTATGACAGTCTAACAGATATACAGTATGACAGTCTAGTAGATATACAGTATGACAGTCTAGCAGATATACAGTATGACAGTCTAACAGATATACAGTATGACAGTCTAGCAGATATACAGTATGACAGTCTAACATATATACAGTATGACAGTCTAGCAGATATACAGTATGACAGTCTAGCAGATATACAGTATGACAGTCTAACAGATATACAGTATGACAGTCTAGCAGATATACAGTATGACAGTCTAGCAGATATACAGTATGACAGTCTAACAGATATACAGTATGACAGTCTAGCAGATATACAGTATGACAGTCTAACAGATATACAGTATGACAGTCTAGCAGATATACAGTATGACAGTCTAGCAGATATACAGTATGACAGTCTAACAGATATACAGTATGACAGTCTAGCAGATATACAGTATGACAGTCTAACAGATATACAGTATGACAGTCTAGCAGATATACAGTATGACAGTCTAACAGATATACAGTATGACAGTCTAGCAGATATACAGTATGACAGTCTAACAGATATACAGTATGACAGTCTAGCAGATATACAGTATGACAGGTTAACAGATATACAGTATGACAGTCTAACAGATATACAGTATGACAGTCTAACAGATATACAGTATGACAGTCTAGTAGATATACAGTATGACAGTCTAACAGATATACAGTATGACAGTCTAGTAGATATACAGTATGACAGTCTAGCAGATATACAGTATGACAGTCTAACAGATATACAGTATGACAGTCTAGTAGATATACAGTATGACAGTCTAACAGATATACAGTATGACAGTCTAACAGATATACAGTATGACAGTCTAGTAGATATACAGTATGACAGGTTAACAGATATACAGTATGACAGTCTAACAGATATACAGTATGACAGTCTAACAGATATACAGTATGACAGTCTAGCAGATATACAGTATGACAGTCTAACAGATATACAGTATGACAGTCTAACAGATATACAGTATGACAGTCTAGCAGATATACAGTATGACAGTCTAACAGATATACAGTATGACAGTCTAACATATATACAGTATGACAGTCTAACAGATATACAGTATGACAGTCTAGTAGATATACAGTATGACAGTCTAACAGATATTCTGTAATAATTCCTAAATGTTTTCTCATAATAAGTGTAGTTTGCTGTGTTCCATCTAGAGGGAGCTGTGATCTTTATGTTCACTGAGAAATAACATGAAGTATTGAGATAAATCTGGCCTGCTTCGTATCCAGGAAGTCTGTCAGACTAGGACTGCTGAGATAGGATCAGTTAACATGAAGAATATCTGTCTCTGTCTGTCTGTCTGTCTGTCTGTCTGTCTGTCTGTCTGTCTGTCTGTCTGTCTGTCTGTCTGTCTGTCTGTCTGTCTGTCTGTCTGTCTGTCTGTCTGTCTGTCTGTCTGATTGTCTGTCTGTCTCTCTAATGCCCCCCTACTGTCTGTCTGTCTGTCTGTCTGAGAGCAAATATTAGGTTTAAGAGTATAGCTAGAGGAAGGCTTAGCTAGTCTCAGCCCTGGGTTGGAGGAGCGTGTTGACAGACAGACAAGCCAACCACACCAGCTAGGCTGCATCCTAAATGCCCCCCTCCTCCCTATATACTGTAGTGCACTACTTTTGACTAGGTTCCCCATAGGAGAGAGGGAGCCAAGGGAGGCTCAGTCTACAACCTTGGGGTTAAACATTTGACCTAAGGCTGGAATAAAAGCCTACTGAATAACATCTATTTTCATCATTCAGCCGTCTCTCTCACTCTTTCTTCATTTTCCAGTTGTCTCTCTCACTCTTTCTTCCTTTTCCAGTTGTCTCTCTCACTCTTTCTTCCTTTTCCAGTTGTCTCTCTCACTCTTTCTTCATTTTCCAGCCGTCTCTCTCACTCTTTCTTCATTTTCCAGCCGTCTCTCTCACTCTTTCTTCATTTTCCAGCCGTCTCTCTCACTCTTTCTTAATTTTCCAGTTGTCTCTCTCATGGTGACATGATATTAGGATCTTCTCTGTTGTTTTACAGCTGTAGCTAAACCACTGCGCCATGGCAACCTTGGATGGTTTTCCCGCCAGTTTCTATGGGGAGCCGGGGGTGTTGGGTATGTTGGCCAATGGGATCAGTGCGTTCCTGGTTCTACTGCAGAACTTCAACTCAGCTAGAACCGGAGTATCTGCCGAGGGGGTGGAGAACATTCTGGCAGGTACGCCAATCAATCCATCCATCACGATCGCTTTCACAATGACTAACCCTACTCTTTTCCCTGTTCACAATGACTAACCCTACTCTTTTCCCTGTTCACAATGACTAACCCTACTCTTTCCCTGTTCACAATGACTAACCCTACTATTTTCCCTGTTCACAATGACTAACCCTACTATTTTCCCTGTTCACAATGACTAACCCTATTCTTTCCCTGTTCACAATGACTAACCCTACTATTTTCCCTGTTCACAATGACTAACCCTACTCTTTTCCCTGTTCACAATGACTAACCCTACTCTTTCCCTGTTCACAATGACTAGCCCTACTCTTTTCCCTGTTCACAATGACTAACCCTACTCTTTTCCCTGTTCACAATGACTAACCCTACTCTTTTCCCTGTTCACAATGACTAACCCTACTCTTTTCCCTGTTCACAATGACTAACCCTACTCTTTTCCCTGTTCACAATGACTAACCCTACTCTTTTCCCTGTTCACAATGACTAACCCTACTCTTTTCCCTGTTCACAATGACTAACCCTACTCTTTCCCTGTTCACAATGACTAACCCTACTCTTTTCCCTGTTCACAATGACTAACCCTACTCTTTTCCCTGTTCACAATGACTAACCCTACTCTTTCCCTGTTCACAATGACTAACCCTACTCTTTCCCTGTTCACAATGACTAACCCTACTATTTTCCCTGTTCACAATGACTAACCCTACTCTTTCCCTGTTCACAATGACTAACCCTACTCTTTTCCCTGTTCACAATGACTAACCCTACTCTTTCCCTGTTCTTGATGTGTTGTGTTTCAGGTGTTGTTCAACATCACTGTCTTGTGTTTCAGGTGTTGTTCAACATCACTGTGTTTCAGGTGTTGTTCAACATCATTGTGTTTCAGGTGTTGTTCAACATCATTGTGTTGTGTTTCAGGTGTTGTTCAACATCATTGTGTTTCAGGTGTTGTTCAACATCAGTGTGTTTCAGGTGTTGTTCAACATCATTGTGTTTCAGGTGTTGTTCAACATCATTGTGTTTCAGGTGTTGTTCAACATCACTGTGTTGTGTTTCAGGTGTTGTTCAACATCATTGTGTTTCAGGTGTTGTTCAACATCATTGTGTTTCAGGTGTTGTTCAACATCATTGTGTTTCAGGTGTTGTTCAACATCACTGTGTTGTGTTTCAGGTGTTGTTCAACATCATTGTGTTTCAGGTGTTACATTTACATTACATTTAGGTCATTTAGCAGACGCTCTTATCCAGAGCGACTTACAAATTGGTGCGTTCACCTTAAGACATCCAGTGGAGCAGCGACTTTACAATAGTGCATCTAAATCTTTTAAGGGGGGGGGGGGGGGGGTGAGAAGGATTACTTTATCCTATCCTAGGTGTTGTTCAACATCATTGTGTTGTGTTTCAGGTGTTGTTCAACATCATTGTGTTTCAGGTGTTGTTCAACATCATTGTGTTGTGTTTCAGGTGTTGTTCAGCATCATTGTGTTTCAGGTGTTGTTTAACATCACTGTGTTGTGTTTCAGGTGTTGTTCAGCATCATTGTGTTTCAGGTGTTGTTCAACATCATTGTGTTGTGTTTCAGGTGTTGTTCAACATCATTGTGTTTCAGGTGTTGTTCAACATCATTGTGTTTCAGGTGTTGTTCAACATCATTGTGTTGTGTTTCAGGTGTTGTTCAACATCATTGTGTTTCAGGTGTTGTTCAACATCATTGTGTTTCAGGTGTTGTTCAACATCATTGTGTTGTGTTTCAGGTGTTGTTCAACATCATTGTGTTGTGTTTCAGGTGTTCATCTCATCCTGATAGGTGGAGTGTGTCAGCTGATTGCCGGCCTCCTGTCGTTCCGTAAATACGACCACCTGAGTGGCACCGCCTTCATTGGCTATGCAGCTCTCTGGGGCAGCTATGGTGCCACACGCATCTTCCTGGGTGCATCCCAACCAATCACAACTAACCTGACCATGTCACATGACCTGATGAGTAACGCGACCCCGCTCACTGCCCTCACGACCAACCTATCTCTGTCGGCTGAACTCTGGAACAGCACCTCGCAGAGCCCTGATTGGCTGTCTCTCCTGCTCATCCCCCAGTCTGCCATCGCGGGATTGGTCCCCTACATCCTTCTATCCTTCCTATTGGCCTTCTGCTCTGCCACGGTAAACGTCATCATGCCCTTCGTGTTCGGTGCCATCACGCTTACCCTGCTGTTTGAGGCTGTGGCGGTGGGCGTGTCCTCGGCCTGGCCACTGGTCGTCTCTGGCATTCTAGAACTCCTCATCCTCCTTTTCGCCGTGTACGGCAGCGCCGCCCTGTTGGTGAAAGGTCTGGCGCAGCGCTATGTCCTCAAGGGGTTCGGCACGCCCCTGTTCAACGTGCTCCTGCTGGGGACCAACAGCCCTGCGGCCAGCGCCCAGAGCCTGGGACAGGAGAAGAAGAAGAACACCAAGTACGCTGAACCCCAGGCGCTCTTCTTCTTCTGTGACACGGTGTCTCCCTTCATCATGTTGTTCCACAGCTTTGGATACGTCACGTCCTTCTCCCTGGGTGCTGTGTGGGTCTCCATCATCTCTGCTGCTCAACTCCTCTCTAGCTACTACGCTCACCTGCGGCAAGATGGCTACCTGGTCACCAAGGCCGGCCTGCATGCCACCTACTGGCTTACCAAGGCGTGGGAGGAGTTTGTGTTGTCGGCTGTGATCGTGTCGGAGCCGGAGGGAGAGGTGGCTACTGGGAGACAGGCGATGGTTGGTGATTGGTTCTTCGTGGCGGTGGCGCTCCTCCTCCTAGTTGTCAGTCTGAGTAATGACACCCTGGAGGTTACCCATAATGCTCTGTTCCTGCTGCTGTCCATCTCCACGGTCCCCCAGATCCCCCTCCAGGGGTACTATGTGTTCTTCGGGGTGTCCTGTTCCCTGTTCACCTCCGCTTCGCTCTACGGGACATTTTGCCGCCTGATCAACTCCATCGCTGAGAAGAGTCTGATCCCGGTGGGTCCTCAGCCCATCTCCTCTGACCGTCTCCACTCCTTCCTGTCCTGCTTTCGCTCCCCGGGGAAACTCCAGGGGGCGCTGCCTTCATCATCATCAGCATCCTCCCCGACCAATCAGATCCCTGACGCTCTGTTCTACCTGACCAACGGCGTGGCCGCTCTCTCGGCGCTCCACGTGGCCTCATCCAGTCAGAGCGTGTCCTTCCTGCGACTGAGTGTTCCCTGGGTTCTGGTATCTGGAGCGGTGGTACAGGGGTTCGTCAGCAGGCTGCAGGTCAGAGGAGGACAGAGGTTTGGCTCCGTCATCCCATCCTTCTACCTGTCTGTCTGGGCCACCTGGACATGGTATCGCTTCGCAGGTATGTGGATGACTTCAAGCTAACACTAACCAATCCTAACTGGAGTTAACTTTTTGCATAACTAGGAAAAGCCCCATAAAAATTCAGACTCCAGCCACCCAAGCCATAGAATGTTCTCTCTGCTACCGCACGGCAAGCAGTACCAATGTACCAAGTCTGCAACCAACAGGACCCTGAAACGCTTCTACCTCCTCTACCCTGTATATATAGCCAAGTTATTATCTGATACCCCGTATATATAGCCATGTTATTATCTCATACCTTGTATATATAGCCATGTTATTATCTGATACCCCGTATATATAGCCATGTTATTACCTGATACCCCGTATATATAGCCATGTTATTACCCGATACCCCGTATATATAGCCATGTTATTACCTCATACCCTGTATATATAGCCATGTTATTACCTCATACCCTGTATATATAGCCATGTTATTACCTCATACCCTGTATATATAGCCATGTTATTATCTGATACCCTGTATATATAGCCAGGTTATTACCTCATACCCTGTATATATAGCCAGGTTATTACCTCATACCCTGTATATATAGCCATGTTATTATCTGATACCCTGTATATATAGCCAGGTTATTATCTCATACCCCGTATATATAGCCATGTTATTACCTGATACCCTGTATATATAGCCATGTTATTACCCGATACCCTGTATATATAGCCAGGTTATTACTTGATACCCCGTATATATAGCCAGGTTATTACCTCATACCCTGTATATATAGCCATGTTATTACCTGATACCCCGTATATATAGCCAGGTTATTACCTCATACCCTGTATATATAGCCATGTTATTATCTCATACCCTGTATATATAGCCATGTTATTATCTCATACCCTGTATATATAGCCATGTTATTATCTCATACCCTGTATATATAGCCATGTTATTATCTCATACCCCGTATATATAGCCATGTTATTACCTGATACCCTGTATATATAGCCATGTTATTATCTCATACCCTGTTGTTGTTGTTTATGTTGTTGTTGATATTGTTGTTGTTGATTTTGCTTTTGCTGTTGTTGCTGTTGTTGCTGTTGTTGATGTTGTTGCTGTTGTTGCTGTTGTTGATGTTGTTGCTGTTGTTGCTTTTGCTGTTGTTGATGTGGTTGTTGTTGTTGCTGTTGTTGATCTTATTGTTGTTGCTGTTGATGTGGTTGATGTGGTTGTTGTTGATGTTGATGTGGTTGTTGATGTTGTTGCTGTTGTTGATCTTATTGTTGTTGCTGTTGATGTGGTTGATGTGGTTGTTGATGATGTTGTTGATGTGGTTGTTGATGTTGTTGCTGTTGTTGATCTTATTGTTGTTGCTGTTGATGTGCTTGTTGTTAATGTTGTTGTTAATGTTGTTGTTCATGTTGTTGATGTTGTTGATGTGGTTGTTGTTGTTGATCTTATTGTTGTTGCTGTTGATGTTGTTGATGTGGTTGTTGATGATGTTGATGATGTTGATGTGGTTGTTGTTGTTGTTGTTGCTGTTGTTGTTGATGTTGTTGTTGATGTTGATGTGGTTGTTGTTGTTGTTGTTGCTGTTGTTGTTGATGTTGCTGTTGATGTTGTTGATGTGGTTGTTGATGTTGTTGTTGATGTTGATGTGGTTGTTGTTGTTGTTGTTGCTGTTGTTGTTGATGTTGTTGTTGATGTTGTTGCTGTTGTTGTTGTTGATGTTGATGTGGTTGTTGTTGTTGTTGTTGCTGTTGTTGTTGATGCTGTTGTTGATGTGGTTGTTGATGTTGTTGCTGTTGTTGATCTTATTGTTGTTGCTGTTGATGTGCTTGTTGTTAATGTTGTTGTTAATGTTGTTGTTCATGTTGTTGATGTTGTTGATGTGGTTGTTGTTGTTGATCTTATTGTTGTTGCTGTTGATGTTGTTGATGTGGTTGTTGTTGATGTTGATGTGGTTGTTGTTGTTGTTGTTGTTGATGTTGATGTGGTTGTTGTTGTTGTTGTTGTTGATGTTGTTGTTGATGTTGTTGTTGCTGTTGATGTTGTTGTTGTTGTTGTTGATGTTGTTGCTGTTGTTGTTGTTGTTGCTGCTGTGGTTGTTGTTGTGGTTGTTGTGGTTGTTGATGTTGTTGTTGTTGTTGCTGTCACCATGCTCTGTTGCCTGTTTCAGTAAAACATCTCTGTGTTCTTTCCTCAGGCCCCTTGCTGCAGATCTCTCCAGTAGGATCCTATGGGTTTACAGCTGGAGCCATTGCTTTCCTGGTCATCAATGCTTTCCTCATGCTCATTGGTCAGTCTTTACATGACATCACCTATATCTCCCTCTTCTCCTGCTGCAACACAGAGGGAGAGAAGAACGGAGTGGGTTTTCCCTAATGGCATTCTATTCCCTACACAGCCCCATGGGTCCTGGTCTAAAGTAGTGCACTATATAGAGAATAGGGCCCTGATCTAAAGTAGTGCACTATATAGAGAATAGGGCCCTGGTCAAAAGTAGTGCCCACTCCATGGTAACCTGGTCCTAACCCTCTCCATGGTAACCTGGTCCTAAACCTCTCCATGGTAACCTGGTCCTAACCCTCTCCATGGTAACCTGGTCCTAAACCTCTCCATGGTAACCTGGCCCTAACCCTCTCCATGGTAACCTGGTCCTAAACCTCTCCATGGTAACCTGGTCCTAAACCTCTCCATGGTAACCTGGTCCTAAACCTCTCCATGGTAACCTGGTCCTAACCCTCTCCATGGTAACCTGGTCCTAAACCTCTCCATGGTAACCTGGTCCTAAACCTCTCCATGGTAACCTGGTCCTAACCCTCTCCATGGTAACCTGGTCCTAAACCTCTCCATGGTAACCTGGTCCTAACCCTCTCCATGGTAACCTGGTTCTAACCCTCTCCATGGTAACCTGGTCCTAACCCTCTCCATGGTAACCTGGTCCTAACCCTCTCCATGGTAACCTGGTCCTAACCCTCTCCATGGTAACCTGGTCCTAACCCTCTCCATGGTAACCTGGTCCTAACCCTCTCCATGGTAACCTGGTCCTAACCCTCTCCATGGTAACCTGGTCCTAACCCTCTCCATGGTAACCTGGTCCTAACCCTCTCCATGGTAACCTGGTCCTAACCCTCTCCATGGTAACCTGGTCCTAACCCTCTCCATGTCCCTTCGAGCTGCGTATGGTAACCTGGTCCTAACCCTCTCCATGGTAACCTGGTCCTAACCCTCTCCATGTCCCTTCCAGCTGCGTATGGTAACCTGGTCCTCTTGTCTCTGACCGTGGTCATGGAGGCGGTTCTGGTGTGTTTCCTCCTGTCCACTCTGCAACAGCTCCCCTACCAGCTGGAGAGTAAGTGACCTGCTTTTCACCTCCCTACACTGACAGGACTCACATTCTACATAAACGTCTCAGGAGGCTCCTGAGGGGAGAACGGCTCATAATAATGGCCGGAACGGAGCAAATGGAATGGCATCAACCACCTTGAAACTATGTGTTTGATGTATTTGATACCATTCCACTGATTCTGTTCCAGTCAATAGAACAAGCCTAATAACAAGCCCTCATTTCTCCCCAATGACGGTTCCACCAACCTATTGTGATATACAGTAAGGCTGAAACCCAAAACCAACACTTGGCCATCTGCCCTTTATGGAGTGATCTGAGTGGTTGAAGTGTTGGGTTTGTGATTCAGACAGTGTTATGTGGTATCCATCAATACGTTTGCTGCTCAAACAGTAACTGTAAAATGTACACATTATTTTGCCATCTAGATGTCAGCTGTGTTACTGTTCTAACACATTTCTGGCGTTGTTCTTGTAGTTGCCATGCTAGCTGTGTTCTCTGTCGTCTGTCTATATGGAACCCTGGCATCACTGGTCAACTGTACCTTCTGTCAGAGTGTGATGCCCATGGGGCCTCCACTGGTTAAGGTGAGAACAAGGCACTATTCCATTCTGTTGCTTTCCACTGGATGAGCTGACAAGTAGAATGGAGTGGGTTCATGCGTTTCATTACATTTTCTATTGTGTTCCATATTGTGTCTCTCTCCCTGTGTTGTTGTGTGTCAGGATGTGAATCAGCAGCAGAAGTCCTCCCCTGCTCTGCCTTGTCCCGTGGCAGACTCCAGACTGACCAGCGGTCTTCTGAAGATCTCCAGACTGCTGGACGACGGGGGGGTCTGTGGAATCCCCACCGATACAGTCTACGCCCTGGCCGCATCCTGCAAGAACCCTCAGGCCATCGAGAACATCTACAACATTAAGGACCGTCCAGCAGAGAAGCCCATCTGTATCTGTATCTCCAGTGTGGAGCAGCTGGTGGCAGCCAAGCCCCCATTCAGCTCTCTACTCTGGGAATTCATGAGGAACGTCTACCCTGGAGGCATCAGCTGCATCGTCAGCAAGGGAGACTGGCTACTCAGACTGGGTAAGGAGGGATGAAGAGGGGAGGAGAGAGGAAGAGGAGGGTGGATACTCAGACTGGGTAAGGAGGGATGAGAGGGGAGGGATGAGGAGGAGGATGGTGGCTTCAACTGCATTGGGAGACTGGCTACTCAGACTGGGTAAGGAGAGAGGAGGAGGAGGGTGGATACTCAGACTGGGTAAGGGGTGAGGAGAGGGGAGGAGGAGGGTGGATACTCAGACTGGGTAAGGAGGGATGAGGAGGGGAGGAGAGAGGAGGAGGAGGGTGGATACTCAGGCTGGGTAGGGAGGGATGAGGAGGGTGAGGAGAGGGGAGGAGGAGGGTGAGGGTGGATACTCAGACTGGATAAGGAGGGTGGATACTCAGACTGGGTAAGGGGTGAGGAGGAGGGTGGCTTCAACTGCATTGGGATTTTAAATTGTTGTTTCTTTTACCTTTATTTAACTAGGCAAGTCAGTTAAGAACAAATTCTTATTTTCAATTACGGCCTAGGAACAGTGGGTTGACTGCCTGTTCAGGTGCAGAATGACAGATTTGTACCTTGTCAGCTCAGGGGTTTGAACTTGCAACCTTCCGGTTACTAGTCCAACGCTCTAACCACTAGGCTACCCTGCCGGGTTCCATTGGATTAGAGTTAGGGATACTCTCAGAAATGGTTTCTTTATTCTATATTGTGAGCAATCATTGGATTGATGTTCTAATTGTTTACCTGTGTTGTCCAGGTGTGGGTCCGGCCTACGACCGCGTGGGGACCAATGATAGCATCATGATCCGAGTCCCCGACCACACCGTCACAGGACACCTGTGTGACATCACCGGACCACTTGCCATCACCTCAGCCAATCCCAGTGGAGAACCCGACAGCACGCACCACGACATGGTCATCAGGTAAAGTCCTATCATAACACTCACCTGTACCCACCAGTACCCACCTCTACCCACCTGTACTCACCCGTTCTCACCTGTACCCACCTGTACCCACCTGTAATCACCTGTACACTCCTCTACCCACCTGTACCCACCTGTACTCACCTCTAACCACAAGTACTCGCCTGTACCCACCTGTACCCACCTCTACCCACCTGTACTCACCTGTACTCACCTGTACCCACCTGTACCCTGTACTCACCTATACTTAAGCACTTAAACCTGTTGGTATGCCATGCTGCCTTCATCAGATAGTTTGAACAGCTATGCTGCCTTCATCAGATAGTTTGAACAGCTATGCTGCCTTCATCAGATAGTTTGAACAGCTATGCTGCCTTCATCAGATAGTTTGAACAGCTATGCTGCCTTCATCAGATAGTTTGAACAGCCATGCTGCCTTCATCAGATAGTTTGAACAGCTATGCTGCCTTCATGCTGATCGTGATACTGAAAGTGATGTCAATATTGAAGTATTTTTCTATCTTGGATTGCTGGTTGTATTGTAAACTGGTCTGATATTTCCTGTCAGACTGGTTTCATATCAGTCAGCCTGCTGTGTAAATATCCAGTTCTACTAATATATCTGTGTTAATCAGTCCTCTGCCTTGTGTCCTGCTGGCTGTAGGGTCATGATGATTAGATTCCAGTGATGGTAGGTGCCGTTTAAGAATAGTGAGGATGATTATTTTTCTAAGAGCATGGCCTTAAATCTATTACAGCATATTGAATGACTGGAATTCACTATTCCATTCACCCAGTTCAATGTAACAGTGATGGGTTTAGGTTACTGTCATTCACCCAGTTCAATGTAACAGTGATGGGTTTAGGTTACTGTCATTCACCCAGTTCAATGTAACAGTGATGGGTTTAGGCTACTACATGATACTCTAATGTTCCCTCTACCCATCACGAGGTTGCTACAACCTGGCCTACGAATGAACGTTTACAATGTAGGTGCCCAGGTCGTGTAATCAAGGTGCCAGACAGTGACACATTCAATACCGCCTTTCACACTCTTGCCTGCATCTAGCTGGCTGAGGTGCACCCATGACCAGCTCTGAAACCAGATTGCATAGCAGAGAAGGTACGGTGAGATTCGAAATGGTCGGTAATCTGTTTGTTGACTTGGCTTTCGAAGACCTTAGAAAGGCATGGTAGGATAGATATAGGTCTGTAGCAGTTTGGGTTGCCTGCATCTAGCTGATCTAGGGTGGAATCATTCGTACAAACAAAATCAAATCAAATCAAATGTTATTTGTCACTTGCGCCAAATACACAGGTGTAGTAGACCTTACAGTGAAATGCTTACTTACAAGCCCTTAACTAACAATGTTAAAGAACAAGTGTTAAGAAAAAAAAAGTAATAAAAAATAAAAGTAACCAATAATCAAAATAACAATGTGGAGGCTATATACAGGGTATTACGGTACAGAGTCAATGTGGAGGCTATATACAGGGTATTACGGTACAGAGTCAATGTGGAGGCTATATACAGGGTGTTACGGTACAGAGTCAATGTGGAGGCTATATACAGGGTATTACGGTACAGAGTCAATGTGGAGGCTATATACAGGGTGTTACGGTACAGAGTCAATGTGGAGACTATATACAGGGTATTACGGTACAGAGTCAATGTGGAGGCTATATACAGGGTATTACGGTACAGAGTCAATGTGGAGGCTATATACAGGGTGTTACGGTACAGAGTCAATGTGGAGGCTATATACAGGGTATTACGGTACAGAGTCAATGTGGAGGCTATATACAGGGTATTACGGTACTGAGTCAATGTGGAGACTATATACAGGGTGTTACGGTACAGAGTCAATGTGGAGGCTATATACAGGGGGTACCGGTACAGAGTCAATGTGGAGGCTATATACAGGGTATTACGGTACAGAGTCAATGTGGAGGCTATATACAGGGTGTTACGGTACAGAGTCAATGTGGAGGCTATATACAGGGTATTACGGTACAGAGTCAATGTGGAGGCTATATACAGGGTATTACGGTACAGAGTCAATGTGGAGGCTATATACAGGGTGTTACGGTACAGAGTCAATGTGGAGACTATATACAGGGTATTACGGTACTGAGTCAATGTGGAGGCTATATACAGGGTGTTACGGTACAGAGTCAGTGTGGAGGCTATATACAGGGTGTTACGGTACAGAGTCAATGTGGAGGCTATATACAGGTTGTTACGGTACAGAGTCAATGTGGAGGCTATATACAGGGTATTACGGTACAGAGTCAATGTGGAGGCTATATACAGGGTGTTACGGTACAGAGTCAATGTGGAGGCTATATACAGGGTGTTATGGTACAGAGTCAATGTGGAGACTATATACAGGGTATTACGGTACAGTGTCAATGTGGAGGCTATATACAGGGGGTACCGGTACAGAGTCAATGTGGAGGCTATATACAGGGTATTACGGTACAGAGTCAATGTGGAGGCTATATACAGGGTATTACGGTACAGAGTCAATGTGGAGGCTATATACAGGGTATTACGGTACAGAGTCAATGTGGAGGCTATATACAGGGTATTACGGTAGAGAGTCAATGTGGAGGCTATATACAGGGTATTACGGTACAGAGTCAATGTGGAGGCTATATACAGGGTGTTACGGTACAGAGTCAATGTGGAGGCTATATACAGGGTATTACGGTACAGAGTCAATGTGGAGGCTATATACAGGGTATTACGGTACAGAGTCAATGTGGAGGCTATATACAGGGTATTACGGTACAGAGTCAATGTGGAGGCTATATACAGGGTATTACAGTACAGAGTCAATGTGGAGGCTATATACAGGGTATTACGGTACAGAGTCAATGTGGAGGCTATATACAGGGGGTACCAGTACAGAGTCAATGTGGAGGCTATATACAGGGGGTACCGGTACAGAGTCAATGTGGAGGCTATATACAGGGTATTAGAGTACAGAGTCAATGTGGAGGCTATATACAGGGTATTACGGTACAGAGTCAATGTGGAGGCTATATACAGGGTATTATGGTACAGAGTCAATGTGGAGGCTATATACAGGGTATTACGGTACAGAGTCAATGTGGAGGCTATATACAGGGTATTACGGTACTGAGTCAATGTGGAGGCTATATACAGGGTATTACGGTACTGAGTCAATGTGGAGACTATATACAGGGTATTATGGTACAGAGTCAATGTGGAGGCTATATACAGGGTATTATGGTACAGAGTCAATGTGGAGGCTATATACAGGGTATTACGGTACAGAGTCAACGTGGAGGCTATATACAGGGTATTACAGTACAGAGTCAATGTGGAGGCTATATACAGGGGGTACCGGTACAGAGTCAATATACAAGGTGTAAACCTAACCTGAACCTGAACCTACTCTGACACTGTCTGTCTCTACGTGTATCCTAGTCGGCTGGGCCAATCTAAACCTAACCTAAACCTAAACCTGAACCTGAACCTGAACCTACACTGTCTGTCTCTACGTGTATCCTAGTCGGCTGGGCCAATCTAAACCTAACCTAAACCTGAACCTGAACCTACTCTGTCTGTCTCTATGTGTATCCTAGTCGGCTGGGCCAATCTAAACCTAACCTAAACCTGAACCTGAACCTACTCTGACACTGTCTGTCTCTATGTGTATCCTAGTCGGCTGGGCCAATCTAAACCTAACCTAAACCTGAACCTGAACCTACTCTGACACTGTCTGTCTCTATGTGTATATTAGTCGGCTGGGCCAATCTAAACCTAACCTAATCCTGAACCTGAACCTACTCTGACACTGTCTGTCTCTATGTGTATCGTAGTCGGCTGGGCCATAAGATCCAGGGGGTTCTGTGTGACGGGGATTCCAACGAGATCGTAGCCTCAACGGTGGTGAACTGCCTCAAGATAGATGAAGGTATGATGTTACAGAACAGAAGCATACTACAATAACTAATTACTAACCTCTTAGGTTGTGTTGTCCTGTCTTGGGATGGAACATTCTGAAAACGTTCCCTAAATTCCCAGGCTTTCCAGAAATACAGGTTGAAAGATTCCTGGATTTCAAAGAATCCTCTGACCAGGATTTCTGGAAAACCTGGGAAAGTTGCCGGGACATTGCAACCCTCGTCCCACCCTATGATTCATTGTGTGTCAGTGATCACTCGGTCAATATTGTGTTTCCTCCTCCTCCAGGCACGATTAGTATCGTGAGGGAAGGCTGCGTCCCGGCGGTGAAGGTCCGACAGATCTTTGAGAGGGTGAAGACCAGTATGTTGTGAGGAGGACCTTTCCCTCCGTCCCTCTATCCTCTCTTCCATCCAGCTCCCCTCCCCCATTCTCTCCCTCAATCCTCTGTTGACCAATGACGACACTCAGATCAGATACTGGACCCACCCACCCCAGGCCACCATCCAATTTGTCTCTCAAACATGTTGAGGAACAGTTGTTACATATTTATTCTGTATGTTGTCGATGTAATCATATATAAATATGTGCATTTTAGATTCGATTTTCGGATTATAAATATGTTTTGTTTTGTTCTGTATGATTTGATTATGTAAAATGAAGTGGGAACAGAAATTATACTCTAATGATGTAGTACTCTAAATGAGGGATTAATGAAGGATGATGTAGTTCTCTAAATGAGGGATTAATGAAGGATGATGTAGTACTCTAAATGAGGGATTAATGAAGGATGATGTAGTACTCTAAATGAGGGATTAATGAAGGATGATGTAGTTCTCTAAATGAGGGATTAATGAAGGATGATGTAGTACTCTAAATGAGGGATTAATGAAGGATGATGTAGTACTCTAAATGAGGGATTAATGAAGGATGATGTAGTACTCTAAATGAGGGATTAATGAAGGATGATGTAGTTCTCTAAATGAGGAATTAATGAAGGATGATGTAGTTCTCTAAATGAGGGATTAATGAAGGATGATGTAGTTCTCTAAATGAGGGATTAATGAAGGATGATGTACAACTCTAAATGAGGGATTAATGAAGGATGATGTAGTTCTCTAAATGAGGGATTAATGAAGGATGATGTAGTTCTCTAAATGAGGGATTAATGAAGGATGATGTATGTGAATGTACGATGCTGCTGGGTATGAATTAATAATACATTATTGTGAAGTACTGTTTAACTGGGAATATATATATTATTTAATATGGGAGATTGACGCAGGCCAAATGCATACATGCAAAATTGAAAAGCATTATTTGCTTTGGCAATTTACTGCAATAGATCCATGTACATAGTGAAGTTATACTTTTTTTAAATTGTTGTAGATCCATGTATATAGTGACGTTATACTTTCAGAATAAAACTCTAATTAAATATACTTATTTCTCCACTTTTGTTCTGCTCTGTAACCAACATTTCAGATCATCAAATCAAATGTTATTTTCCACATGTGCCAAATACAGCATGGGTAGACTTTACCGTGAAATGCTGACTTACGAGCCCTTAACCAACGGTGAAGTTAAAAAGTAAAACAGATATTTACTAAATTAATAAGGAAAAAGGTAGACAATGAAAACAATAACGAGGCTATAAACAGGAAGTAGCAGGTAATAACATGGCTATAAACAGGAAGTAGCAGGTTGTAACATGGCTATATACAGGGAGTACCAGGTAATAACATGGCTATATACAGGGAATACCAGGAAATAACATGGCTATATACAGGGAGTACCAGGTAATAACATGGCTATATACAGGGAGTACCAGGTAATAACATGGCTATATACAGGGAGTACCAGGTAATAACATGGCTATATACAGGGAGTACCAGGTAATAACATGGCTATATACAGGGAATACCAGGTAATAACATGGTTATATACAGGGAGTACCAGGTAATAACATGGCTATATACAGGGAGTACCAGGTAATAACATGGTTATATACAGGGAGAACCAGGTAATAACATGGTTATATACAGGGAGTACCAGGTAATAACATGGCTATATACAGGGAGTACCAGGTAATAACATGGCTATATACAGGGAGTACCAGGTAATATCATGGCTATATACAGGGAGTACCAGGTAATAACATGGTTATATACAGGGAGTACCAGGTAATAACATGGCTATATACAGGGAGTACCAGGTAATATCATGGCTATATACAGGGAGTACCAGGTAATAACATGGTTATATACAGGGAGTACCAGGTAATATCATGGCTATATACAGGGAGTACCAAGTAATAACATGGTTATATACAGGAAGTACCAGGTAATAACATGGTTATATACAGGGAGTACCAGGTAATAACATGGCTATATACAGGGAGTACCAGGTAATAACATGGTTATATACAGGGAGTACCAGGTAATAACATGGTTATATACAGGGAGTACCAGGTAATAACATGGCTATATACAGGGAGTACCAGGTAATAACATGGCTATAAACAGGGAGTACCAGGTAATAACATGGCTATATACAGGTAGTACCAGGTAATAACATGGCTATATACAGGGAGTACCAGGTAATAACATGGTTATATACAGGGAGTACCAGGTAATAACATGGCTATATACAGGCAGTACCAGGTAATGACATGGCTATATACAGGTAGTACCAGGTAATGACATGGCTATATACAGGGAGTACCAGGTAATAACATGGTTATATACAGGGAGTACCAGGTAATAACATGGCTATATACAGGCAGTACCAGGTAATAACATGGCTATATACAGGGAATACCAGGTAATATCATGGCTATATACAGGGAGTACCAAGTAATAACATGGTTATATACAGGAAGTACCAGGTAATAACATGGTTATATACAGGGAGTACCAGGTAATAACATGGCTATATACAGGGAGTACCAGGTAATAACATGGCTATATACAGGGAGTACCAGGTAATAACATGGCTATATACAGGGAGTACCAGGTAATAACATGGCTATATACAGGGAGTACCAGGTAATAACATGGTTATATACAGGGAGTACCAGGTAATAACATGGCTATATACAGGGAGTACCATGTAATAACATGGCTATATACAGGGAGTACCAGGTAATAACATGGCTATATACAGGGAGTACCAGGTAATAACATGGCTATATACAGGGAGTACCAGGTAATAACATGGCTATATACAGGGAGTACCAGGTAATAACATGTCTAGTCAGTGTGTGGGTAGAGTCTAGTCAGGTTGTGGGTAGAGTCTAGTCAGTGTGTGTGTAGAGTCTAGTCAGTGTGTGGGTAGAGTCTAGTCAGTGTGTAGGTAGAGACTAGTCAGTGTGTGGGTAGAGTCTAGTCAGTGTGTGGGTAGAGTCTAGTGAGTGTGTGGGAAGAGTCTAGTCAGTGTGTGGGTAGAGTCTAGTCAGTGTGTGGGTAGAGTCTAATCAGTGTGTGGGTAGAGTCTAGTGAGTGTGTGGGCAGAGTCTAGTGAGTGTGTGGGAAGAGACTAGTGAGTGTGTGGGTAGAGACTAGTGAGTTTGTGAGTAGAGTCTAGTCAGTGTGTGGGTAGAGACTAGTCAAATCAAATCAAATGTATTCATATAGCCCTTCGTACATCAGCTGATATCTCAAAGTGCTGTACAGAAACCCAGCCTAAAACCCCAAACAGCAAGCTAGCACAGTGGCTAGGAAAAACTCCCTAGAAAGGCCAAAACCTAGGAAGAAACCTAGAGCGGAACCAGGCTATGTGGGGTGGCCAGTCCTCTTCTGGCTGTGCCGGGTGGAGATTATAACAGAACATGGCCAAGATGTTCAAATGTTCATAAATGACCAGCAAGGTCCAATAATAATAAGGCAGAACAGTTGAAACTGGAGCAGCAGCACGGCCAGGTGGACTGGGGACAGCAAGGAGTCATCATGTCAGGTAGTCCTCAGGCATGGTCCTAGGGCTCAAGTTCTCAGAGAGAGAGAAAGAAAGAGAAAAAGCGAGAATTAGAGAGAGCACACTTAAATTCACACAGGACACCGAATAGGACAGGAGAAGTACTCCAGATATAACAAACTGACCCTAGCCCCCTGACACATAAACTACTGCAGCATAAATACTGGAGGCTGAGACAGGAGGGGCCAGGAGACAATGTGGCCTCATCCGAGGACACCCCCGGACAGGGCCAAACAGGAA
Organism: Oncorhynchus nerka; assembly: GCF_034236695.1. Classification (NCBI taxonomy): domain Eukaryota; kingdom Metazoa; phylum Chordata; class Actinopteri; order Salmoniformes; family Salmonidae; genus Oncorhynchus; species Oncorhynchus nerka. The sequence continues at coordinate 46,517 of NW_027040014.1, forward strand.
GGATATAACCCCACCCACTTTGCCAAAGCACAGCCCCCACACCACTAGAGGGATATCTTCAACCACCAACTTACCATCCTGAGACAAGGCCGAGTATAGCCCACAAAGATCTCCGCCACGGCACAACCCAAGGGGGGGGTGCCAACCCAGACAGGAAGATCACATCAGTGACTCAACCCACTCAAGTGACACACCCCCCCCAGGGACAGTATGAAAGAGCCCCAGTAAGCCAGTGACTCATCCCCTGTAATAGGGTTATAGGCAGAGAATCCCAGTGGAAAGAGGGGAACTGGCCAGGCAGAGACAGCAAGGGCAGTTCTTTGCTCCAGAGCCTTTCCGTTCACCTTCACACTCCTGGGCCAGACTACACTCAATCATATGACCCACTGAAGAGATGAGTCTTCAGTAAAGACTTAAAGGTTGAGACCGAGTTTGCGTCTCTTACATGGGTAGGCAGACCATTCCATAAAAATGGAGCTCTATAGGAGAAAGCCCTGCCTCAAGCTGTTTGCTTAGAAATTCTAGGGACAATTAGGAGGCCTGCGTCTTGTGACCGTAGCTTAAGTTTAGGTATGTACGGCAGGACCAAATCAGAGAGATAGGTAGGAGCAAGCCCATGTAATGCTTTGTAGGTTAGCAGTAAAACCTTGAAATCAGCCCTTGCCTTGACAGGAAGCCAGTTTAGGGAGGCTAGCACTGGAGTAGTATGATCACATTTTTTGGTTCTAGTCAGGATTCTAGCAGCCGTATTCAGCACTAACTGAAGTTTATTTAGTGCTTTATCCGGGTAGCCGGAAAATAGAGCATTGCAGTAGTCTAACCTAGAAGTGACAAAAGCATGGATTTATTTTTCTGCATCATTTTTGGACAGAAAGTGTCTGATTTTTGCAATGTTACGTAGATGGAAAAAAGCTGTCCTTGAAATGGTCTTGATATGTTCTTCAAAAGAGAGATCAGGGTCCAGAGTAACGCCGAGGTCCTTCACAGTTTTATTTGAGAGGACTGTACAACCATTAAGATTAATTGTCAGATTCAACAGAAGATCCCTTTGTTTCTTGGGACCTAGAACAAGCATCTTTGTTTTGTCCCAGTTTAAAAGTAGAAAGTTTGCAGCCATCCACTTCCTTATGTCTGAAACACATGCTTCTAGCAAGGGCAATTTTGGGGCTTCACCATGTTTCATTGAAGTGTACAGCTGTGTGTCATCCGCATAGCAGTGAAAGTTAACATTATGTTTTCGAATGACATCCCCAAGAGGTAAAATATATAGTGAAAACAATAGTGGTCCTAAAACGGAACCTTGAGGAACACCGAAATTTACAGTTGATTTGTCAGAAGACAAACCATTCACAGAGACAAACTGATATCTTTCCAAGCTAGTCGGAAGACTTCCAGTTTGGTGTGGCGCCATTCTGTTCCAATTTTCTGGAAGCTTGCGTCAGAGCTCGGGTATTTTCTGTGTACCAGGGAGCTAGTTTCTTATGAGAAATGTTTTTCGTTTTTAAAGGTGCAACTGCATCTAGGGTATTGAGCAATGTTAAATTGAGTTCCTCAGTTAGGTGGTTAACTGATTTTTGTCCTCTGGCATCCTTGGGTAGACAGAGGGAATCTGGAAGGACATCAAGGAATCTTTGTGTTGTCTGTGAATTTATAGCACAACTTTTGATGTTCCTTTGGTTGGGGTCTGAGCAGATTATTTGTTGCAATTGCAAACGTAATAAAATGGTGGTCCGATAGTCCAGGATTATGAGGAAAAACATTAAGATCCACAACATTTATTCCATGGGACAAAACTAGGTCCAGAGTATGACTGTGACAGTGAGTGGGTCCAGAGACATGTTGGACAAAACCCACTGAATCGATGATGGCTCCGAAAGCCTTTTGGAGTGGGTCTGTGGACTTTTCCATGTGAATATTAAAGTCACCAAAGATTAGAATATTATCTGCTATGACTACAAGGTCCGATAGGAATTCAGGGAACTCAATGAGGAAAGCTGTATATGGCCCAGGATGCCTGTAAACAGTAGCTATGAAAAGGGATTGAGTAGGCTGCATAGATTTCATGACTAGAAGCTCAAAAGACGAAAACGTCATTTTTTTTCAACCTAGGTCGAGGCACAGACACGGTCTCAATGGGGGTAGCTGAGCTGACTACACTGACTGTGCTAGTGGCAGAATCCACTATGCTGGCAGGCTGGCTAACAGCCTGCTGCCTGGCCTGCACCCTATTTCATTGTGGAGTTAGAGGAGTTAGAGCCCTGTCTATGTTGGTAGATAAGATGAGAGCACCCCTCCAGCTAGGATGGAGTCCGTCACTCCTCAGCAGGTCAGGCTTGGTCCTGTTTGTGGGTGAGTCCCAGAAAGAGGGCCAATTATCTACAAATTCTATCTTTTGGGAGGGGCAGAAAACAGTCAGTGTTTGGGTAGAGACTAGTCCGTTGTTTTCCACAGCAGAGTCACTCCACAGTCAGGGTGGTTTTCCACAGCAGAGTCACTCCACAGTCAGGGTGGTTTTACACAGCAGAGTCACTCCACAGTCAGGGTCAGGGTGGGTTTTATACAGCAGAGTCACTCCACAGTCAGGGTCAGGGTGGTTTTACACAGCAGAGTCACTCCACAGTTAGGGTGGTTTTACACAGCAGAGTCACTCCACAGTTAGGGTGGTTTTACACAGCAGAGTCACTCCACAGTTAGTTAGTCTTGTGGCTTGGGGGTAGAAGCTGTTTAGAAGCCTCTTGGACCTAGACTTGGCGCTCCGGCTTTCCAGAAATGGGTGGAGATTGCAACAGTGTTTAGAGATAACAGGTGGTGGTGAGGACCAAAATGCCTCCTGCAGGTTACAAGGTTTAGCTGGAAATCATCCAAGAGGAAGTCATTTACTCATTGGACTCCCCCCTCCTCTTCTTCCTCCCCGCCTCCTACCCCCCCCCCCCCCCATTGTGAAGGAGCTAACAGGTGATGGAGAAGTAAAAGCCATAAGGACTCAATGTGGATACCAAATCATTACCTAGGGTATGGCCATGAGGAAGTTTCAGAGGACAAATCAACAGCCCTGTCACGTCAGTAGACAGGCTGAGAAGTTGTCTTTTCTCTCTCTCTCTCTCATAGCGTTCCATTTCCTTGAACTCACCACTCCAACTTTCAGGTTGCCAATCACGTACATTAGAGGGGGGGGGGGGGTCTGCTGTTTATGAGGCGTGACTCAATCTCCGGTCTTCATTCATAAATGAGTATCAGGTGGCCTTTATATATCTGATATATTGCAACCCCTTCATATAGTCTATGATTGAAACCTATGTTAGATTGTATTACAGTGAGTTTATACATCTGTTGTTTTCTGTCTGTTGCTGTTCACACATATCACTACTAAGATGAACAGTTCAGAGATGTTCGGTCCTTCAGGATATAGATACTGTTCAACAGCATAGGCCTCCTCATTGCTCATACAATAGGCTCTCATGCCATTAATGAAAAGCTGATTTGTTTTCTCGGTGAGATGATTATTATTACAGTCAAGCCATCAGGGAATATTTAGTTCTATCGTCTTTTCTTCCCCTCGAGGAAACATGATGGAACAAGAGAATGGAAACAGTTCTTAGGTGTTGTTATCACACAATCTCTGTGTAATCCTACTTCATCTCATTGTTATCCATGCAGGTCAAAGAAACAAAGGCCCAGGAAGATAGCTGGATGTAATCAAGGTGACAGACAGTGACGCATTGGATGGATGCCAGGTTAATCAAGGAAATTAAGGGTTGACGGTAAACTGTACAATAAACTGTGTTGACCAAAGAATGAGGAAACACTGACAATAGATTCGTTTCTCAGAAACTATTACACTCTTACTGTAAATACACACCTTTGACTGGTACTATAAATAAATTAACTCTATATGGCAAATTATTAAGGAGCTAGCTGCCAACAATACCTTATATGAGTCTTTAATTAAAGAGCAACTGAACCAAAAAAACAACTTCTCTGGTTTAAACCCATGTCTGAACCTTTAAGATTTTACAGAATAAGACTTACCTTTAAGATGTCATAGAACATGACTAAGATGTTACAGAACATGACTAAGATGTCACAGAACATGACTAAGATGTCACAGAACATGACTAAGATGTTACAGAACATGACGATGTTACAGAACATGACTAAACCTTTAAGATGTTACTGAACATGACTAAACCTTTAAGATGTTACTGAACATGACTAAGATGTTACAGAACATGACTAAGATGTTACAGAACATGACTAAGATGTTACTGAACATGACTAAGATGTTACAGAACATGACTAAACCTTTAAGATGTTACAGAACATGACTAAACCTTTAAGATGTTACAGAACATGACTAAACCTTTAAGATGTTACAGAACATGACTACACCTTTAAGATGTTACAGAACATGACTAAGATGTTACAGAACATGACTAAGATGTAACAGAACATGACTAAACCTTTAAGATGTTACTGAACATGACTAAGATGTTACAGAACATGACTAAACCTTTAAGATGCTACAGAACATGACTAAGATGTTACAGAACATGACTAAGATGTTACAGAACATGACTAAGATGTTACTGAACATGACTAAACCTTTAAGATGTTACTGAACATGACTAAACCTTTAAGATGTTACTGAACATTACTAAGATGTTACAGAACATGACTAAACCTTTAAGATGTTACAGAACATGACTAAACCTTTCAGATGTTACTGAACATTACTAAGATGTTACAGAACATGACTAAACCTTTAAGATGTTACAGAACATGACTAAACCTTTAAGATGTTACAGAACATGACTAAACCTTTAAGATGTTACAGAACATGACTAGGATGTTACTAAACATGACTAAACATTTAAGATGTTACAGAACATGACTAAGATGTCACAGAACATGACTAAGATGTTACAGAACATGACTAAACCTTTAAGATGTTACTGAACATGACTAAACCTTTAAGATGTTACAGAACATGACTAAGATGTTACTGAACATGACTAAGATGTTACTGAACATGACTAAACCTTTAAAAGATGTTACTGAACATGACTAAACCTTTAAGATGTTACAGAACATGACTAAACCTTTAAGATGTTACAGAACATGACTAAACCTTTAAGATGTTACAGAACATGACTAAGATGTTACAGAACATGACTAAGATGTTACAGAACATGACTAAACCTTTAAGATGTTACTGAACATGACTAAACCTTTAAGATGTTACAGAACATGACTAAGATGTTACTGAACATGACTAAGATGTTACAGAACATGACTAAGATGTTACTGAACATGACTAAACCTTTAAGATGTTACAGAACATGACTAAACCTTTAAGATGTTACAGAACATGACTAAGATGTTACTGAACATGACTAAACCTTTAAGATGTTACAGAACATGACTAAGATGTTACAGAACATGACTAAACCTTTAAGATGTTACTGAACATGACTAAGATGTTACAGAACATGACTAAGATGTGACAGAACATGACTAAACCTTTAAGATGTTACAGAACATGACTAAACCTTTAAGATGTTACAGAACATGACTAAGATGTTACAGAACATGACTAAACCTTTAAGATGCTACAGAACATGACTAAGATGTTACAGAACATGACTAAGATGTTACAGAACATGACTAAGATGTTACTGAACATGACTAAACCTTTAAGATGTTACTGAACATGACTAAACCTTTAAGATGTTACTGAACATTACTAAGATGTTACAGAACATGACTAAACCTTTAAGATGTTACAGAACATGACTAAACCTTTCAGATGTTACTGAACATTACTAAGATGTTACAGAACATGACTAAACCTTTAAGATGTTACAGAACATGACTAAACCTTTAAGATGCTACAGAACATGACTAAACCTTTAAGATGTAACAGAACATGACTAAGATGTTACAGAACATGACTAAACCTTTAAGATGTTACAGAACATGACTAAACCTTTAAGATGTTACAGAACATGACTAAGATGTTACAGAACATGACTAAACCTTTAAGATGTTACAGAACATGACTAAGATGTTACAGAACATGACTAAACCTTTAAGATGTTACAGAACATGACTAAACCTTTAAGATGTTACTGAACATGACTAAACCTTTAAGATGTTACAGAACATGACTAAGATGTTACAGAACATGACTAAACCTTTAAGATGTTACAGAACATGACTAAGATGTTACAGAACATGACTAAACCTTTAAGATGTTACAGAACATGACTAAGATGTCACAGAACATGACTAAGATGTTACAGAACATGACTAAACCTTTAAGATGTTACTGAACATGACTAAACCTTTAAGATGTTACAGAACATGACTAAGATGTTACTGAACATGACTAAGATGTTACTGAACATGACTAAACCTTTAAGATGTTACTGAACATGACTAAACCTTTAAGATGTTACAGAACATGACTAAACCTTTAAGATGTTACAGAACATGACTAAGATGTTACAGAACATGACTAAACCTTTAAGATGTTACAGAACATGACTAAGATGTTACAGAACATGACTAAACCTTTAAGATGTTACTGAACATGACTAAGATGTTACAGAACATGACTAAGATGTTACAGAACATGACTAAGATGTTACAGAACATGACTAAACCTTTAAGATGTTACAGAACATGACTAAGATGTTACAGAACATGACTAAGATGTTACTGAACATGACTAAACCTTTAAGATGTTACAGAACATGACTAAACCTTTAAGATGTTACAGAACATGACTAAACCTTTAAGATGTTACAGAACATGACTAAGATGTTACTGAACATGACTAAGATGTTACAGAACATGACTACACCTTTAAGATGTTACTGAACATGACTAAACCTTTAAGATGTTACTGAACATGACTAAGATGTTACTGAACATGACTAAACCTTTAAGATGTTACTGAACATGACTAAGATGTTACAGAACATGACTACACCTTTAAGATGTTACTGAACATGACTAAACCTTTAAGATGTTACTGAACATGACTAAGATGTTACAGAACATGACTACACCTTTAAGATGTTACTGAACATGACTAAACCTTTAAGATGTTACAGAACATGACTAAACCTTTAAGATGTTACTGACTACAGATATTACTGAACATGACTAAGATATTACTGAACATGACTAAGATATTACTGAACATGACTAAGATATTACTGAACATGACTAAGATATTACTGAACATGACTAAGATATTACTGAACATGACTAAGATATTACTGAACATGACTAAGATATTACTGAACATGACTAAGATATTACTGAACATGACTAAGATATTACTGAACATGACTAAGATATTACTGAACATGACTAAGATATTACTGAACATGACTAAGATATTACTGAACATGACTAAGCCATTGTAAAAAATAAAAATAAATCACTGACAAATGGAATTAACTTTTTATTCATTTTTGTATTTTTTTTACAATAATGTTTAATAGTTTGTTGTTGTACATTGCTGTTTTTATTTAATGGCAGAGATGAGTGAATTAATAAATTACAACCATAATCATGTTCATATGAAATAAAGACATGTCCAGATATTGTGGCCAAGGTTTATTTATTGTGGCCAAGGTTTATTTATTGTGGCTAGGTAGCGAGGTTAGTTTGGTTTAGCAAATGTTTGTTTTTACATTATCACAATTAAACTTGGGTGTTTGCTCTGCTCTGCACTCCTCTCCTTCTCTCCTCTCCTTCTCTCCTCTCTCCTTCTCTCCTCTCCCCAGCAGGGGTGTTTGCTCTGCTCTGCACTCCTCTCCAGCCCCCTCTCCTTCTCTCCTCTCCCCAGCAGGGGTGTTTGCTCTGCTCTGCACTCCTCTCCAGCCCCCTCTCCTTCTCTCCTCTCCCCAGCAGGGGTGTTTGCTCTGCTCTGCACTCCTCTCCAGCCCCCTCTCCTTCTCTCCTCTCTCCTTCTCTCCTCTCCCCAGCAGGGGTGTTTGCTCTGCTCTGCACTCCTCTCCAGCCCCCTCTCCTTCTCTCCTCTCTCCTTCTCTCCTCTCCCCAGCAGGGGTGTTTGCTCTGCTCTGCACTCCTCTCCTTCTCTCTCTCTCCTTCTCTCCTCTCTCCTTCTCTCCTCTCCCCAGCAGGGGTGTTTGCTCTGCTCTGCACTCCTCTCCAGCCCCCTCTCCTTCTCTCCTCTCTCCTTCTCTCCTCTCCCCAGCAGGGGTGTTTGCTCTGCTCTGCACTCCTCTCCTTCTCTCCTCTCCTTCTCTCCTCTCTCCTTCTCTCCTCTCCCCAGCAGGGGTGTTTGCTCTGCTCTGCACTCCTCTCCAGCCCCCTCTCCTTCTCTCCTCTCTCCTTCTCTCCTCTCCCCAGCAGGGGTGTTTGCTCTGCTCTGCACTCCTCTTCTTCTCTCCTCTCCTTCTCTCCTCTCTCCTTCTCTCCTCTCCCCAGCAGGGGTGTTTGCTCTGCTCTGCACTCCTCTCCTTCTCTCCTCTCCTTCTCTCCTCTCTCCTTCTCTCCTCTCCCCAGCAGGGGTGTTTGCTCTGCTCTGCACTCCTCTCCTTCTCTCCTCTCCTTCTCTCCTCTCTCCTTCTCTCCTCTCCCCAGCAGGGGTGTTTGCTCTGCTCTGCACTCCTCTCCAGCCCCCTCTCCTTCTCTCCTCTCCCCAGCAGGGGTGTTTGCTCTGCTCTGCACTCCTCTCCTTCTCTCCTCTCCTTCTCTCCTCTCCTTCTCTCCTCTCCCCAGCAGGGGTGTTTGCTCTGCTCTGCACTCCTCCCCTTCTCTCCTCTCCTTCTCTCCTCTCTCCTTCTCTCCTCTCCCCAGCAGGGGTGTTTGCACTGCTCTGCACTCCTCTCCAGCCCCCCCCTCTCCTTCTCCCCTCTCCTTCTCTCCTCTCCAGCCCCCTCTCCTTCTCTCCTCTCCCCAGCAGGGGTGTTTGCTCTGCTCTGCACTCCTCTCCAGCCCCCTCTCCTTCTCTCCTCTCTCCTTCTCTCCTCTCCCCAGCAGGAGTGTTTGCTCTGCTCTGCACTCCTCTCCAGCCCCCTCTCCTTCTCCCCTCTCCTTCTCTCCTCTCCAGCCCCCTCTCCTTCTCTCCTCTCCCCAGCAGGGGTGTTTGCTCTGCTCTGCACTCCTCTCCAGCCCCCTCTCCTTCTCTCCTCTCTCCTTCTCTCCTCTCCCCAGCAGGGGTGTTTGCTCTGCTCTGCACTCCTCTCCAGCCCCTCTCCTCTCTCTCCTCTCCCCAGCAGGGGTGTTTGCTCTGCTCTGCACTCCTCTCCTTCCCCTCTCCTTCTCTCCTCTCTCCTTCTCTCCTCTCCCCAGCAGGGGTGTTTGCTCTGCTCTGCACTCCTCTCCAGCCCCCTCTCCTTCTCTCCTTCTCTCCTCTCTCCTTCTCTCCTCTCTCCTTCTCTCCTCTCCCCAGCAGGGGTGTTTGCTCTGCTCTGCACTCCTCTCCAGCCCCCTCTCCTTCTCTCCTCTCTCCTTCTCTCCTCTCCCCAGCAGGGGTGTTTGCTCTGCTCTGCACTCCTCCTCTCCAGCCTCCTCTCCTTCTCTCCTCTCTCCTTCTTCTCTCTCTCCCCAGCAGGGGTGTTTGCTCTGCTCTGCACTCCTCTCCTTCTCCCCTCTCCTTCTCTCCCTCTCCTTCTCTCCTCTCCCCAGCAGGGGTGTTTGCTCTGCTCTGCACTCCTCTCTCCCCAGCCCCCTGCACTCCTCTCTCCTCTCTCCTTCTCTCTCTCTCCCTCTCCCCAGCAGGGGTGTTTGCTCTGCTCTGCACTCCTCTCCTTCTCTCCTCTCCTTCTCTCCTCTCTCCTTCTCTCCTCTCCCCAGCAGGGGTGTTTGCTCTGCTCTGCACTCCTCTCCAGCCCCCTCTCCTTCTCTCCTCTCTCCTTCTCTCCTCTCCCCAGCAGGGGTGTTTGCTCTGCTCTGCACTCCTCTTCTTCTCCCCTCTCCTTCTCTCCTCTCTCCTTCTCTCCTCTCCCCAGCAGGAGTGTTTGCTCTGCTCTGCACTCCTCTCCTTCTCTCCTTCTCTCCTTCTCTCCTCTCTCTTCTCTCTCTCTCCCCAGCAGGGGTGTTTGCTCTGCTCTGCACTCCTCTCCTTCTCTCCTCTCCTTCTCTCCTCTCTCCTTCTCTCCTCTCCCCAGCAGGGGTGTTTGCTCTGCTCTGCACTCCTCTCCAGCCCCCTCTCCTTCTCTCCTCTCCCCAGCAGGGGTGTTTGCTCTGCTCTGCACTCCTCTCCTTCTCTCCTCTCCTTCTCTCCCTCTCCTTCTCTCCTCTCCCCAGCAGGGGGGGTGTTTGCTCTGCTCTGCACTCCTCCCCTTCTCTCCTCTCCTCTCTCCCTCTCTCCTTCTCTCCTCTCCCCAGCAGGGGTGTTTGCTCTGCTCTGCACTCCTCTCCAGCCCCCTCTCCTTCTCTCCCTCTCCTTCTCTCCTCTCCAGCCCCTCTCCTTCTCTCCTCTCCTTCCCCAGCAGGGGTGTTTGCTCTGCTCTGCACTCCTCTCCAGCCCCCTCTCCTTCTCTCCTCTCTCCTTCTCTCCTCTCCCCAGCAGGGGTGTTTGCTCTGCTCTGCACTCCTCTCCAGCCCCCTCTCCTTCTCCCCTCTCCTTCTCTCCTCTCCAGCCCCCTCTCCTTCTCTCCTCTCCCCAGCAGGGGTGTTTGCTCTGCTCTGCACTCCTCTCCAGCCCCCTCTCCTTCTCTCCTCTCTCCTTCTCTCCTCTCCCCAGCAGGGGTGTTTGCTCTGCTCTGCACTCCTCTCCAGCCCCTCTCCTTCTCTCCTCTCCCCAGCAGGGGTGTTTGCTCTGCTCTGCACTCCTCTCCAGCCCCCTCTCCTTCTCTCCTCTCTCCTTCTCTCCTCTCCCCAGCAGGGGTGTTTGCTCTGCTCTGCACTCCTCTCCAGCCCCCTCTCCTTCTCTCCTCTCTCCTTCTATCCTCTCCCCAGCAGGGGTGTTTGCTCTGCTCTGCACTCCTCTCCAGCCCCCTCTCCTTCTCTCCTCTCTCCCCAGCAGGGGTGTTTGTTCTGCTCTGCACTCCTCTCCAGCCCCCTCTCCTTCTCTCCTCTCTCCTTCTCTCCTCTCCCCAGCAGGGGTGTTTGCTCTGCTCTGCACTTCACTCCAGCCCCCTCTCCTTCTCTCCTCTCCCCAGCAGGGGTGTTTGCTCTGCTCTGCACTCCTCTCCAGCCCCCTCTCCTTCTCTCCTCTCTCCTTCTCTCCTCTCCCCAGCAGGGGTGTTTGCTCTGCTCTGCACTCCTCTCCAGCCCCCTCCTTCTCTCCTCTCTCCTTCTCTCCTCTCCCCAGCAGGGGTGTTTGCTCTGCTCTGCACTCCTCTCCAGCCCCTCTCCTTCTCTCCTCTCCCCAGCAGGGGTGTTTGCTCTGCTCTGCACTCCTCTCCAGCCCCTCTCCTTCTCTCCTCTCTCCTTCTCTCCTCTCCCCAGCAGGGGTGTTTGCTCTGCTCTGCACTCCTCTCCAGCCCCCTCTCCTTCTCTCCTCTCTCCTTCTCTCCTCTCCCCAGCAGGGGTGTTTGCTCTGCTCTGCACTCATCTCCAGCCCCCTCTCATTCTCTCCTCTCCCCAGCAGGGTGTTTGCTCTGCTCTGCACTCCTCTCCAGCCCCCTCTCCTTCTCTCCTCTCTCCTTCTCTCCTCTCCCCAGCAGGGGTGTTTGCTCTGCTCTGCACTCCTCTCCAGCCCCTCTCCTTCTCTCCTCTCTCCTTCTCTCCTCTCCCCAGCAGGGGTGTTTGCTCTGCTCTGCACTCCTCTCCAGCCCCCTCTCCTTCTCTCCTCTCCAGCCCCCTCTCCTTCTCTCCTCTCCCCAGCAGGGGTGTTTGCTCTGCTCTGCACTCCTCTCCTTCTCTCCTCTCCTTCTCTCCTCTCTCCTTCTCTCCTCTCCCCAGCAGGGGTGTTTGCTCTGCTCTGCACTCCTCTCCTTCTCTCCTCTCCTTCTCTCCTCTCTCCTTCTCTCCTCTCCCCAGCAGGGGTGTTTGCTCTGCTCTGCACTCCTCTCCAGCCCCCTCTCCTTCTCTCCTCTCCCCAGCAGGGGTGTTTGCTCTGCTCTGCACTCCTCTCCAGCCCCCTCTCCTTCTCACCTCTCCCCAGCAGGGGTGTTTGCTCTGCTCTGCACTCCTCTCCAGCCCCCCTCTCCTTCTCTCCTCTCTCCTTCTCTCCTCTCCCCAGCAGGGGTGTTTGCTCTGCTCTGCACTCATCTCCAGCCCCCTCTCCTTCTCTCCTCTCCCCAGCAGGGGTGTTTGCTCTGCTCTGCACTCCTCTCCAGCCCCCTCTCCTTCTCTCCTCTCTCCTTCTCTCCTCTCCCCAGCAGGGGTGTTTGCTCTGCTCTGCACTCCTCTCCAGCCCCTCTCCTTCTCTCCTCTCTCCTTCTCTCCTCTCCCCAGCAGGGGTGTTTGCTCTGCTCTGCACTCCTCTCCAGCCCCCTCTCCTTCTCTCCTCTCCAGCCCCTCTCCTTCTCTCCTCTCCCCAGCAGGGGTGTTTGCTCTGCTCTGCACTCCTCTCCTTCTCCCCTCTCCTTCTCTCCTCTCTCCTTCTCTCCTCTCCCCAGCAGGGGTGTTTGCTCTGCTCTGCACTCCTCTCCAGCCCCTCTCCTTCTCTCCTCTCTCCTTCTCTCCTCTCCCCAGCAGGGGTGTTTGCTCTGCTCTGCACTCCTCTCCAGCCCCCTCTCCTTCTCTCCTCTCCCCAGCAGGGGTGTTTGCTCTGCTCTGCACTCCTCTCCAGCCCCTCTCCTTCTCTCTCCTCTCCCCAGCAGGGTGTTTGCTCTGCTATGCACTCCTCTCCAGCCCCCCTCTCCTTCTCTCCTCTCTCCTTCTCTCCTCTCCCCAGCAGGGGTGTTTGCTCTGCTCTGCACTCCTCTCCAGCCCCCTCTCCTTCTCTCCTCTCTCCTTCTCTCCTCTCCCCAGCAGGGGTGTTTGCTCTGCTCTGCACTCCTCTCCAGCCCCCTCTCCTTCTCTCCTCTCCCCAGCAGGGGTGTTTGCTCTGCTCTGCACTCCTCTCCAGCCCCCTCTCCTTCTCTCCTCTCCCCAGCAGGGGTGTTTGCTCTGCTCTGCACTCCTCTCCAGCCCCCTCTCCTTCTCTCCTCTCTCCTTCTCTCCTCTCCCCAGCAGGGGTGTTTGCTCTGCTCTGCACTCCTCTCCAGCCCCCTCTCCTTCTCTCCTCTCTCCTTCTCTCCTCTCCCCAGCAGGGGTGTTTGCTCTGCTCTGCACTCCTCTCCAGCCCCTCTCCTTCTCTCCTCTCCCCAGCAGGGGTGTTTGCTCTGCTCTGCACTTCTCTCCAGCCCCCTCTCCTTCTCTCCTCTCTCCTGCTCTCCTCTCCCCAGCAGGGGTGTTTGCTCTGCTCTGCACTCCTCTCCAGCCCCTCTCCTTCTCTCCTCTCTCCTTCTCTCCTCTCCCCAGCAGGGGTGTTTGCTCTGCTCTGCACTCCTCTCCAGCCCCCTCTCCTTCTCTCCTCTCTCCTTCTCTCCTCTCCCCAGCAGGGGTGTTTGCTCTGCTCTGCACTCCTCTCCAGCCCCTCTCCTTCTCTCCTCTCTCCTTCTCTCCTCTCCCCAGCAGGGGTGTTTGCTCTGCTCTGCACTCCTCTCCAGCCCCCTCTCCTTCTCTCCTCTCCCCAGCAGGGGTGTTTGCTCTGCTCTGCACTCCTCTCCAGCCCCCTCTCCTTCTCTCCTCTCCCCAGCAGGGGTGTTTGCTCTGCTCTGCACTCCTCTCCAGCCCCCTCTCCTTCTCTCCTCTCTCCTTCTCTCCTCTCCCCAGCAGGGTTGTTTGCTCTGCTCTGCACTCCTCTCCAGCCCCCTCTCCTTCTCTCCTCGCTCCTTCTCTCCTCTCCCCAGCAGGGGTGTTTGCTCTGCTCTGCACTCCTCTCCAGCCCCCTCTCCTTCTCTCCTCTCCCCAGCAGGGGTGTTTGCTCTGCTCTGCACTTCTCTCCAGCCCCCTCTCCTTCTCTCCTCTCTCCTGCTCTCCTCTCCCCAGCAGGGGTGTTTGCTCTGCTCTGCACTCCTCTCCAGCCCCCTCTCCTTCTCTCCTCTCCCCAGCAGGGGTGTTTGCTCTGCTCTGCACTCCTCTCCAGCCCCCTCTCCTTCTCTCCTCTCTCCTTCTCTCCTCTCCCCAGCAGGGGTGTTTGCTCTGCTCTGCACTCCTCTCCAGCCCCCTCTCCTTCTCTCCTCTCTCCTTCTCTCCTCTCCCCAGCAGGGGTGTTTGCTCTGCTCTGCACTCCTCTCCAGCCCCCTCTCCTTCTCTCCTCTCCCCAGCAGGGGTGTTTGCTCTGCTCTGCACTCCTCTCCAGCCCCCTCTCCTTCTCTCCTCTCCCCAGCAGGGGTGTTTGCTCTGCTCTGCACTCCTCTCCAGCCCCTCTCCTTCTCTCCTCTCTCCTTCTCTCCTCTCCCCAGCAGGGTTGTTTGCTCTGCTCTGCACTCCTCTCCAGCCCCCTCTCCTTCTCTCCTCTCTCCTTCTCTCCTCTCCCCAGCAGGGGTGTTTGCTCTGCTCTGCACTCCTCTCCAGCCCCCTCTCCTTCTCTCCTCTCCCCAGCAGGGGTGTTTGCTCTGCTCTGCACTTCTCTCCAGCCCCCTCTCCTTCTCTCTCTCTCCTGCTCTCCTCTCCCCAGCAGGGGTGTTTGCTCTGCTCTGCACTCCTCTCCAGCCCCCTCTCCTTCTCTCCTCTCCCCAGCAGGGGTGTTTGCTCTGCTCTGCACTCCTCTCCAGCCCCTCTCCTTCTCTCCTCTCCCCAGCAGGGGTGTTTGCTCTGCTCTGCACTCCTCTCCAGCCCCTCTCCTTCTCTCCTCTCTCCTTCTCTCCTCTCCCCAGCAGGGGTGTTTGCTCTGCTCTGCACTCCTCTCCAGCCCCCTCTCCTTCTCTCCTCTCCCCAGCAGGGGTGTTTGCTTTGCTCTGCACTCCTCTCCAGCCCCCTCTCCTTCTCTCCTCTCCCCAGCAGGGGTGTTTGCTCTGCTCTGCACTCCTCTCCAGCCCCCTCTCCTTCTCTCCTCTCTCCTTCTCTCCTCTCCCCAGCAGGGGTGTTTGCTCTGCTCTGCACTCCTCTCCAGCCCCCTCTCCTTCTCTCCTCTCCCCAGCAGGGGTGTTTGCTCTGCTCTGCACTCCTCTCCAGCCCCCTCTCCTTCTCTCCTCTCCCCAGCAGGGGTGTTTGCTCTGCTCTGCACTCCTCTCCAGCCCCCTCTCCTTCTCTCCTCTCCCCAGCAGGGGTGTTTGCTCTGCTCTGCACTCCTCTCCAGCCCCCTCTCCTTCTCTCCTCTCTCCTTCTCTCCTCTCCCCAGCAGGGGTGTTTGCTCTGCTCTGCACTCCTCTCCAGCCCCCTCTCCTTCTCTCCTCTCTCCTTCTCTCCTCTCCCCAGCAGGGGTGTTTGCTCTGCTCTGCACTCCTCTCCAGCCCCTCTCCTTCTCTCCTCTCCCCAGCAGGGGTGTTTGCTCTGCTCTGCACTTCTCTCCAGCCCCCTCTCCTTCTCTCCTCTCTCCTGCTCTCCTCTCCCCAGCAGGGGTGTTTGCTCTGCTCTGCACTCCTCTCCAGCCCCTCTCCTTCTCTCCTCTCTCCTTCTCTCCTCTCCCCAGCAGGGGTGTTTGCTCTGCTCTGCACTCCTCTCCAGCCCCCTCTCCTTCTCTCCTCTCTCCTTCTCTCCTCTCCCCAGCAGGGGTGTTTGCTCTGCTCTGCACTTCTCTCCAGCCCCCTCTCCTTCTCTCCTCTCTCCTGCTCTCCTCTCCCCAGCAGGGGTGTTTGCTCTGCTCTGCACTCCTCTCCAGCCCCTCTCCTTCTCTCCTCTCCCCAGCAGGGGTGTTTGCTCTGCTCTGCACTCCTCTCCAGCCCCCTCTCCTTCTCTCCTCTCCCCAGCAGGGGTGTTTGCTCTGCTCTGCACTCCTCTCCAGCCCCTCTCCTTCTCTCCTCTCTCCTTCTCTCCTCTCCCCAGCAGGGGTGTTTGCTCTGCTCTGCACTCCTCTCCAGCCCCCTCTCCTTCTCTCCTCTCCCCAGCAGGGGTGTTTGCTCTGCTCTGCACTCCTCTCCAGCCCCTCTCCTTCTCTCCTCTCCCCAGCAGGGGTGTTTGCTCTGCTCTGCACTCCTCTCCAGCCCCTCTCCTTCTCTCCTCTCTCCTTCTCTCCTCTCCCCAGCAGGGGTGTTTGCTCTGCTCTGCACTCCTCTCCAGCCCCTCTCCTTCTCTCCTCTCTCCTTCTCTCCTCTCCCCAGCAGGGGTGTTTGCTCTGCTCTGCACTCCTCTCCAGCCCCTCTCCTTCTCTCCTCTCCCCAGCAGGGGTGTTTGCTCTGCTCTGCACTTCTCTCCAGCCCCCTCTCCTTCTCTCCTCTCTCCTGCTCTCCTCTCCCCAGCAGGGTGTTTGCTCTGCTCTGCACTCCTCTCCAGCCCCCTCTCCTTCTCTCCTCTCTCCTTCTCTCCTCTCCCCAGCAGGGGTGTTTGCTCTGCTCTGCACTCCTCTCCAGCCCCCTCTCCTTCTCTCCTCTCTCCTTCTCTCCTCTCCCCAGCAGGGGTGTTTGCTCTGCTCTGCACTCCTCTCCAGCCCCCTCTCCTTCTCTCCTCTCTCCTTCTCTCCTCTCCCCAGCAGGGGTGTTTGCTCTGCTCTGCACTCCTCTTCAGCCCCCTCTCCTTCTCTCCTCTCCCCAGCAGGGGTGTTTGCTCTGCTCTGCACTCCTCTTCAGCCCCCTCTCCTTCTCTCCTCTCCCCAGCAGGGGTGTTTGCTCTGCTCTGCACTCCTCTCCAGCCCCCTCTCCTTCTCTCCTCTCTCCTTCTCTCCTCTCCCCAGCAGGGTTGTTTGCTCTGCTCTGCACTCCTCTCCAGCCCCCTCTCCTTCTCTCCTCTCTCCTTCTCTCCTCTCCCCAGCAGGGGTGTTTGCTCTGCTCTGCACTCCTCTCCAGCCCCTCTCCTTCTCTCCTCTCCCCAGCAGGGGTGTTTGCTCTGTTTGCTCTGCACTTCTCTCTCCAGCCCCTCTCCTTCTCTCCTCTCTCCTGCTCTCCTCTCCCCAGCAGGGGTGTTTGCTCTGCTCTGCACTCCTCTCCAGCCCCCTCTCCTTCTCTCCTCTCTCCTTCTCTCCTCTCCCCAGCAGGGGTGTTTGCTCTGCTCTGCACTCCTCTCCAGCCCCTCTCCTTCTCTCTCTCTCCTTCTCTCCTCTCCCCAGCAGGGGTGTTTGCTCTGCTCTGCACTCCTCTCCAGCCCCCTCTCCTTCTCTCCTCTCTCCTTCTCTCCTCTCCCCAGCAGGGGTGTTTGCTCTGCTCTGCACTCCTCTCCAGCCCCCTCTCCTTCTCTCCTCTCCCCAGCAGGGGTGTTTGCTCTGCTCTGCACTCCTCTCCAGCCCCCCTCTCCTTCTCTCCTCTCTCCTTCTCTCCTCTCCCCAGCAGGGGTGTTTGCTCTGCTCTGCACTCCTCTCCAGCCCCCTCTCCTTCTCTCCTCTCTCCTTCTCTCCTCTCCCCAGCAGGGGTGTTTGCTCTGCTCTGCACTCCTCTCCAGCCCCTCTCCTTCTCTCCTCTCCCCAGCAGGGGTGTTTGCTCTGCTCTGCACTCCTCTCCAGCCCCCTCTCCTTCTCTCCTCTCCCCAGCAGGGGTGTTTGCTCTGCTCTGCACTCCTCTCCAGCCCCCTCTCCTTCTCCCCTCTCCTTCTCTCCTCTCCTTCTCCCCTCTCCTTCTCTCCTCTCCCCAGCAGGGGTGTTTGCTCTGCTCTGCACTCCTCTCCAGCCCCCTCTCCTTCTCTCCTCTCCCCAGCAGGGGTGTTTGCTCTGCTCTGCACTCCTCTCCAGCCCCCTCTCCTTCTCTCCTCTCTCCTTCTCTCCTCTCCCCAGCAGGGGTGTTTGCTCTGCTCTGCACTCCTCTCCAGCCCCCTCTCCTTCTCTCCTCTCTCCTTCTCTCCTCTCCCCAGCAGGGTGTTTGCTCTGCTCTGCACTCCTCTCCAGCCCCCTCTCCTTCTCTCCTCTCTCCTTCTCTCCTCTCCCCAGCAGGGGTGTTTGCTCTGCTCTGCACTCCTCTCCAGCCCCCTCTCCTTCTCTCCTCTCCCCAGCAGGGTGTTTGCTCTGCTCTGCACTCCTCTCCAGCCCCTCTCCTTCTCTCCTCTCTCCTTCTCTCCTCTCCCCAGCAGGGGTGTTTGCTCTGCTCTGCACTCCTCTCCAGCCCCTCTCCTTCTCTCCTCTCCCCAGCAGGGGTGTTTGCTCTGCTCTGCACTCCTCTCCAGCCCCCTCTCCTTCTCTCCTCTCTCCTTCTCTCCTCTCCCCAGCAGGGGTGTTTGCTCTGCTCTGCACTCCTCTCCAGCCCCCTCTCCTTCTCTCCTCTCTCCTTCTCTCCTCTCCCCAGCAGGGGTGTTTGCTCTGCTCTGCACTCCTCTCCAGCCCCCTCTCCTTCTCTCCTCTCCCCAGCAGGGGTGTTTGCTCTGCTCTGCACTCCTCTCCAGCACCCTCTCCTTCTCTCCTCTCTCCTTTTCTCCTCTCCCCAGCAGGGGTGTTTGCTCTGCTCTGCACTCCTCTCCAGCCCCCTCTCCTTCTCTCCTCTCCCCAGCAGGGGTGTTTGCTCTGCTCTGCACTCCTCTCCAGCCCCTCTCCTTCTCTCCTCTCCCCAGCAGGGGTGTTTGCTCTGCTCTGCACTCCTCTCCAGCCCCCCTCTCCTTCTCCCTCTCCTTCTCTCCTCTCCTTCTCCCCTCTCCTTCTCTCCTCTCCCCAGCAGGGGTGTTTGCTCTGCTCTGCACTCCTCTCCAGCCCCCTCTCCTTCTCTCCTCTCCCCAGCAGGGGTGTTTGCTCTGCTCTGCACTCCTCTCCAGCCCCCTCTCCTTCTCTCCTCTCCCCAGCAGGGGTGTTTGCTCTGCTCTGCACTCCTCTCCAGCCCCTCTCCTTCTCTCCTCTCCCCAGCAGGGGTGTTTGCTCTGCTCTGCACTCCTCTCCAGCCCCCTCTCCTTCTCTTCTCTCCCCAGCAGGGGTGTTTGCTCTGCTCTGCACTCCTCTCCAGCCCCCTCTCCTTCTCTCCTCTCCCCAGCAGGGGTGTTTGCTCTGCTCTGCACTCCTCTCCAGCCCCCTCTCCTTCTCTCCTCTCCCCAGCAGGGGTGTTTGCTCTGCTCTGCACTCCTCTCCAGCCCCCTCTCCTTCTCTCCTCTCCCCAGCAGGGGTGTTTGCTCTGCTCTGCGCTCCTCTCCAGCCCCCTCTCCTTCTCTCCTCTCCCCAGCAGGGGTGTTTGCTCTGCTCTGCACTCCTCTCCAGCCCCCTCTCCTTCTCTCCTCTCCCCAGCAGGGGTGTTTGCTCTGCTCTGCACTCCTCTCCAGCCCCTCTCCTTCTCTCCTCTCCCCAGCAGGGGTGTTTGCTCTGCTCTGCACTCCTCTCCAGCCCCCTCTCCTTCTCTCCTCTCCCCAGCAGGGGTGTTTGCTCTGCTCTGCACTCCTCTCCAGCCCCCTCTCCTTCTCTCCTCTCCACAGCAGGGGTGTTTGCTCTGCTCTGCACTCCTCTCCAGCCCCCTCTCCTTCTCTCCTCTCCCCAGCAGGGGTGTTTGCTCTGCTCTGCACTCCTCTCCAGCCCCCTCTCCTTCTCTCCTCTCCCCAGCAGGGGTGTTTGCTCTGCTCTGCACTCCTCTCCAGCCCCTCTCCTTCTCTCCTCTCCAGCCCCCTCTCATTCTCTCCTCTCCAGCCCCCTCTACTTCTCTCCTCTCCAGCCCCCTCTCCTTCTCTCCTCTCCAGCCCCCTCTCCTTCTCTCCTCTCCCCAGCAGGGGTGTTTGCTCTGCTCTGCACTCCTCTCCAGCCCCCTCTCCTTCTCTCCTCTCCCCTGCTCTCCTCTTCTCCTCTCCTCTCCCCTGCTCTCCAGTCATCTCTTCTCCTCTCTCCTGCCCTCCTCTCCTCCTCTCCTCTCGTCCTATCTTCTCCTCTCCCCTCCTCTCCTCTCCTTCTCTCCTTTCGTCCTGTCTTCTCCTCTCCAGCCCTCTCTCCTTCTCTCCTCTTGTCCTATCTTCTCCAGCCCTCTCTCCTCTTCCCCTCTCGTCCTATCCTCTCCTCTCCTCCTCTCGTCCTATCTTCTCCTCTCGTCCTATCTTCTCCTCTCCTGCCCTCTGTCCTCTTCTCCTCTCGTCCTATCTTCTCCTCTCCCCTCCTCTCCTCTCCTTCTCTCCTTTCGTCCTAACTTCTCCTCTCCTCCTCTCGTCCTATCTTCTCCTCTCCAGCCATCTCTCTCCTCTTCCCCTCTCGTCCTATCTTCTCCTCTCCAGCCCTCTCTCCTTCTCACCTCTTGTCCTATCTTCTCCTCTCCAGCCCTCTCTCCTCTTCCCCTCTCGTCCTATCTTCTCCTCTCCTGCCCTCTGTCCTCTTCTCCTCTCGTCCTATCTTCTCCTCTCCAGCCCTCTCTCCTCCTCCCCTCTCGTCCTATCTTCTCCTCTCCAGCCCCCTCTCCTTCTCTCCTCTCATCCTATCTTCTTCAGCCCTCTCTCCTCTTCTCCTCTCGTCCTATCTTCTCCAGCCCTCTCTCCTTATCTCCTCTCGTCCTATCTTCTCCTCTCCAGCCCTCTCTCCTTCTCTCCTCTCGTCCTATCTTCTCCAGCCCTCTCTCCTCTTCTCCTCTCGTCCTATGTTCTCCAGCCCTCTCTCCTCTTCTCCTCTCGTCCAATATTCTCTTCTCCAGCCCTCTCTCCTCTTCTCCTCTCGTCCTATCTTCTCCAGCCCTCTCTCCTCTTCTCCTCTCGTCCAATATTCTCTTCTCCAGCCCTCTCTCCTCTTCTCCTCTCGTCCTATCTTCTCCAGCCCTCTCTCCTTATCTCCTCTCGTCCTATCTTCTCCTCTCCAGCCCTCTCTCCTTCTCTCCTCTCGTCCTATCTTCTCCAGCCCTCCCTCCTCTTCTCCTCTCGTCCTATCTTCTCCAGCCCTCTCTCCTCTTCTCCTCTCGTCCAATATTTTCTTCTCCAGCCCTCTCTCCTCCTCTCCTCTCGTCCTATCTTCTCCTCTCCAGCCCTCTCTGCTTCTCTCCTCTTGTCCTATCTTCTCCAGCCCTCTCTCCTTATCTCATCTCGTCCTATCTTCTCCTTTCCAGCCCTCTCTCCTCTTTTCCTCTCATCCTATCTTCTCCAGCCCTCTCTCCTTATCTCCTCTCGTCCTATCTTCTCCTCTCCAGTCCTCTCTCCTCTTCTCCTCTCATCCTATCTTCTCCAGCCCTCTCTCCTTATCTCCTCTCGTCCTATCTTCTCCTTTCCAGCCCTCTCTCCTCTTTTCCTCTCATCCTATCTTCTCCAGCCCTCTCTCCTTATCTCCTCTCGTCCTATCTTCTCCTCTCCAGCCCGCTCTCCTCTAATTGTCACTCTCTCCCTCAGAACAGTTTAAACTGGAGCAGCAGCACGGCCAGGTGGACTGGGGACAGCAAGTAGTCATCATGCCAGGTAGTCCTAAGGCATGGACCTAGGGCTCAGGTCCTCCAAGAGAGAGAAAGAAAGAGGGAAAGAGAGAATTAGAGAGAGCATACTTAAATTCACACAGGAGAACAGGAGAAATACTCCACATATAACAGACTGACCCTAGCCCCCCGACACATAAACTACTGCAGCATAAATACTGGAGGCTGAGACAGGAGGGGTCAGGAGACACTGTGGCCCCATCCGACGATAGCCCCAGACAGGGCCAAACAGGCAGGATATAACCCCACCCACTTTGCCAAAGCACAGCCCCACACCACTAGAGGGATATCTTCAACCACCAACTTACCATCCTGAGACAAGGCCGAGTATAGCCCACAAAGATCTCCAGTAAGCCAGTGACTCAGCCCCTGTAATAGGGTTAGAGGCAGAGAATCCCAGTGGAGAGGGGAATCGGCCAGGCAGAGACAGCAAGGGCGGTTCGTTGCTCCAGTGCCTTTCCATTCATCTTCACACTCATGGGCCAGACTACACTTAATCATATGACCCACTGAAGAGATGAGTCTTCAATAAAGACTTAAAGGTTGAGACCTTGGATAAGTCTCACATGGATAAGCAGACCATTCCACAAAAATGGAGCTCTGTAGGAGAAAGCCCTGCCTCCAGCTGTTTGCTTAGAAAATCTAGGGACAATTAGGAGGCCTGCATCTTGTGACCGTAGCGTACGTGTAGGTATGTACGGCAGGACCAAATCAGAAAGATAGGTAGGAGCAAGCCCATGTAATGCTTTGTAGGTTAGCAGTAAAACCTTGAAATCACCCCTAGCCTTAACAGAAAGCCAGTGTAGAGAGCACTGGAGTAATATGATCAATGTTTTGGTTCTAGTCAGGATTCTAGCAGCCGTATTTAGCATCTTGACTCGAACCCCAAACAATAAGAATGTTGTGATGTCATTATTCTGTCTTAACCGTTAATATTTGCACCTTTTCATTATATTATAACGTCATTATTTGGTCATCAATATTTGCACCTTTTCTAACTCCCCTCCATGTCACCTGTTCTCCCTGCCCTGTCAGCATCCTCATGCTCTCTCTCTGTCCTGTTAGCATCCTCATGCTCTCTCTCTCCCTGCTCTGTCAGCATCCTCATGCTCTCTCTCTCCCTGCCCTGTCAGCATCCTCATGCTCTCTCTCTCACTGCCCTGTCAGTATCCTCATGCTCTCTCTCTCTGTCCTGTTAGCATCCTCATGCTCTCTCTCTCCCTGCTCTGTCAGCATCCTCATGCTCTCTCTCTCCCTGCCCTGTCAGTATCCTCATGCTCTCTCTCTCCCTGCTCTGTCAGCATCTTCATGCTCTCTCTCTCTGCCCTGTCAGCATCCTCATGCTCTCTCTCCCGGCCCTGTCAGCATCCTCATGCTCTCTCTCCCTGCCCTGTCAGCATCCTCATGCTCTCTCTCTCCCTGCTCTGTCAGCATCCTCATGCTCTCTCTCTCTGCCCTGTCAGCATCCTCATGCTCTCTCTCTTTCTGCCCTGTCAGCATCCTCATGCTCTCTCTCTCTCCCTGCTCTGTCAGCATCCTCATGCTCTCTCTCTCCCTGCTCTGTCAGCATCCTCATGCTCTCTCTCTCCCTGCCCTGTCAGTATCCTCATGCTCTCTCTCTCCCTGCCCTGTCAGTATCCTCATGCTCTCTCTCTCCCTGCCCTGTCAGTATCCTCATGCTCTCTCTCTCCCTGCCCTGTCAGCATCCTCATGCTCTCTCTCTCCCTGCTCTGTCAGCATCCTCATGCTCTCTCACTCCCTGCCCTGTCAGTATCCTCATGCTCTCTCTCTCCCTGCCCTGTCAGTATCCTCATGCTCTCTCTCTCCCTGCCCTGTCAGTATCCTCATGCTCTCTCTCTCCCTGCCCTGTCAGTATCCTCATGCTCTCTCTCTCCCTGCCCTGTCAGTATCATCATGCTCTCTCTCTCCCTGCCCTGTCAGCATCCTCATGCTCTCTCTCTCCCTGCCCTGCCCTGTCAGCATCCTCATGCTCTCTCTCTCCCTGCCCTGTCAGCATCCTCATGCTCTCTCTCTCTCTCTCTCTGCCCTGTCTGCATCCTCATGCTCTCTCTCTCTGCCCTGTCTGCATCCTCATGCTCTCTCTCTCTGCCCCATCTGCATCCTCATGCTCTCTCTCTCTCTCTGCCCTGTCTGCATCCTCATGCTCTATCTCTCTCTATCCTGTCAGTATCCTCATGCTCTCTCTCTCCCTGCCCTGTCAGTATCCTCATGCTCTCTCTCTCCCTGCCCTGTCTGCATCCTCATTCTCTATCTCTCTCTATCCTGTCAGTATCCTCATGCTCTCTCTCTCCCTGCCCTGTCAGTATCCTCATGCTCTCTCTCTCCCTGCCCTGTCAGTATCCTCATGCTCTCTCTCTCCCTGCCCTGTCAGTATCCTCATGCTCTCTCTCTCCCTGCCCTGTCAGTATCATCATGCTCTCTCTCTCCCTGCCCTGTCAGCATCCTCATGCTCTCTCTCTCCCTGCCCTGCCCTGTCAGCATCCTCATGCTCTCTCTCTCCCTGCCCTGTCAGCATCCTCATGCTCTCTCTCTCTCTCTCTCTCCCTGCCCTGTCTGCATCCTCATGCTCTCTCTCTCTGCCCTGTCAGCATCCTCATGCTCTCTCTCCCGGCCCTGTCAGCATCCTCATGCTCTCTCTCTCTGCCCTGTCAGCATCCTCATGCTCTCTCTCTCTCCCTGCTCTGTCAGCATCCTCATGCTCTCTCTCTCCCTGCTCTGTCAGCATCCTCATGCTCTCTCTCTCCCTGCCCTGTCAGTATCCTCATGCTCTCTCTCTCCCTGCCCTGTCAGTATCCTCATGCTCTCTCTCTCCCTGCCCTGTCAGTATCCTCATGCTCTCTCTCTCCCTGCCCTGTCAGCATCCTCATGCTCTCTCTCTCCCTGCTCTGTCAGCATCCTCATGCTCTCTCACTCCCTGCCCTGTCAGTATCCTCATGCTCTCTCTCTCCCTGCCCTGTCAGTATCCTCATGCTCTCTCTCTCCCTGCCCTGTCAGTATCCTCATGCTCTCTCTCTCCCTGCCCTGTCAGTATCCTCATGCTCTCTCTCTCCCTGCCCTGTCAGTATCATCATGCTCTCTCTCTCCCTGCCCTGTCAGCATCCTCATGCTCTCTCTCTCCCTGCCCTGCCCTGTCAGCATCCTCATGCTCTCTCTCTCCCTGCCCTGTCAGCATCCTCATGCTCTCTCTCTCTCTCTCTCTCCCTGCCCTGTCTGCATCCTCATGCTCTCTCTCTCTGCCCT
Organism: Oncorhynchus nerka; assembly: GCF_034236695.1. Classification (NCBI taxonomy): domain Eukaryota; kingdom Metazoa; phylum Chordata; class Actinopteri; order Salmoniformes; family Salmonidae; genus Oncorhynchus; species Oncorhynchus nerka. The sequence continues at coordinate 71,119 of NW_027040014.1, forward strand.
GTCTGCATCCTCATGCTCTCTCTCTCTGCCCCATCTGCATCCTCATGCTCTCTCTCTCTCTCTGCCCTGTCTGCATCCTCATGCTCTATCTCTCTCTATCCTGTCAGTATCCTCATGCTCTCTCTCTCCCTGCCCTGTCAGTATCCTCATGCTCTCTCTCTCCCTGCCCTGTCAGTATCCTCATGCTCTCTCTCTCCCTGCCCTGTCAGTATCCTCATGCTCTCTCTCTCCCTGCCCTGTCAGTATCATCATGCTCTCTCTCTCCCTGCCCTGTCAGCATCCTCATGCTCTCTCTCTCCCTGCCCTGCCCTGTCAGCATCCTCATCTCTCTCTCCCTGCCCTGTCAGCATCCTCATGCTCTCTCTCTCTCTCTCTCTCCCTGCCCTGTCTGCATCCTCATGCTCTCTCTCTGCCCTGTCTGCATCCTCATGCTCTCTCTCTCTGCCCCATCTGCATCCTCATGCTCTCTCTCTCTCTCTGCCCTGTCTGCATCCTCATGCTCTATCTCTCTCTGTCCCGTCTGCATCCTCATGCTCTATCTCTCTCTCTATCCCGTCTGCATCCTCATGCTCTCTCTCTCTCTTCCCCGTCTGCATCCTCATGCTCTCTCTCTCTCTTCCCCGTCTGCATCCTCATGCTCTCTCTCTCTCTGCCCCATCTGCATCCTCATGCTCTCTCTCTCTGCCCCATCTGCATCCTCATGCTCTCTCTCTCTCTCTCTGCCCTGTCTGCATCCTCATGCTCTCTCTCTCTCTGCCCCATCTGCATCCTCATGCTCTCTCTCTCTGCCCCATCTGCATCCTCATGCTCTCTCTCTCTCTCTCTTCCCCATCTGCATCCTCATGCTCTCTCTCTCTCTCTCCTCCCCGTCTGCATCCTCATGCTCTCTCTCTCTCTGCCCCATCTACATCCTCATGCTCTCTCTCTCTGCCCCATCTGCATCCTCATGCTCTCTCTCTCTCTCTCTCTCTCTCTCTTCCCCCGCTGTCTGCATCCTCATGCTCTCTCTCTCTCTCTCTGCCCCATCTGCATCCTCATGCGCTCTCTCCCTGCCCCATCTGCATCCTCATGCTCTCTACAGGTCAGTTGCAATGATTAATTATGATGTCGTAGTGACAACACCAACACGGCGACATCAAATATTGATTGTCAAGACGCTTAAGCGTTCAGCTTATTATATTATCAACAAGCACAGCACTTACACAAATGACTTTTTTCAATCTTTACAAACGAGTAAAGCCAGTGTGTCAATGTAGGTGGGTGAGGGGTGACAGCCACTGGCTTTGAGTATAGAGTTTCTATGTAGGTGGGTGAGGGGTGAAAGCCACTGGCTTTGAGTATAGAGTTTCTATATAGGTGGATGAGGGGTGAAAGCCACTGGCTTTGAGTAAAGAGTTTCTATGTAGGTGGATGAGGGGTGACAGCCACTGGCTTTGAGTATAGAGTTTCTATGTAGGTGGATGAGGGGTGAAAGCCACTGGCTTTGAGTAAAGAGTTTCTATGTAGGTGAGGGGTGACAGCCACTGGCTTTGAGTATAGAGTTTCTATGTAGGTGGGTGGGGGGTGAAAGCCACTGGCTTTGAGTATAGAGTTTCTATGTAGGTGGGTGAGGGGTGAAAGCCACTGGCTTTGAGTATAGAGTTTCTATGTAGGTGGATGAGGGGTGAAAGCCACTGGCTTTGAGTATAGAGTTTCTATGTAGGTGGGTGAGGGGTGAAAGCCACTGGCTTTGAGTAAAGAGTTTCTATGTAGGTGGGTGAGGGGTGAAAGCCACTAGCTTTGAGTATAGAGTTTCTATGTAGGTGGGTGAGGGGTGACAGCCACTGGCTTTGAGTATAGAGTTTCTATGTAGGTGAGGGGTGAAAGCCACTGGCTTTGAGTAAAGAGTTTCTATGTAGGTGAGGGGTGAAAGCCACTGGCTTTGAGTAAAGAGTTTCTATGTAGGTGAGGGGTGAAAGCCACTGGCTTTGAGTAAAGAGTTTCTATGTAGGTGAGGGGTGAAAGCCACTGGCTTTGAGTAAAGAGTTTCTATGTAGGTGAGGGGTGACAGCCACTGGCTTTGAGTAAAGAGTTTCTATGTAGGTGAGGGGTGAAAGCCACTGGCTTTGAGTAAAGAGTTTCTATGTAGGTGGGTGAGGGTTGACAGCCACTGGCTTTGAGTAAAGAGTTTCTATGTAGGTGGATGAGGGGTGAAAGCCACTGGCTTTGAGTAAAGAGTTTCTATGTAGGTGGATGAGGGGTGAAAGCCACTGGCTTTGAGTATAGAGTTTCTATGTAGGTGGGTGAGGGGTGAAAGCCACTGGCTTTGAGTAAAGAGTTTGTATGTAGGTGAGGGGTGAAAGCCACTGGCTTTGAGTATAGAGTTTCTATGTAGGTGGGTGAGGGGTGAAAGCCACTGGCTTTGAGTATAGAGTTTCTATGTAGGTGGGTGAGGGGTGAAAGCCACTGGCTTTGAGTAAAGAGTTTCTATGTAGGTGGGTGAGGGGTGAAAGCCACTGGCTTTGAGTATAGTTTCTATGTAGGTGGGTGAGGGGTGACAGCCACTGGCTTTGAGTAAAGAGTTTCTATGTAGGTGGATGAGGGGTGAAAGCCACTGGCTTTGAGTAAAGAGTTTCTATGTAGGTGAGGGGTGACAGCCACTGGCTTTGAGTATAGAGTTTCTATGTAGGTGGATGAGGGGTGACAGCGACTGGCTTTGAGTATAGAGTTTCTATGTAGGTGGATGAGGGGTGACAGCCACTGGCTTTGAGTATAGAGTTTCTATGTAGGTGGATGAGGGGTGACAGCGACTGATATGAGTATAGAGTTTCTATGTAGGTGGATGAGGGGTGAAAGCCACTGGCTTTGAGTATAGAGTTTCTATGTAGGTGGATGAGGGGTGACAGCGACTGGCTTTGAGTATAGAGTTTCTATGTAGGTGGGTGAGGGGTGAAAGCCACTGGCTTTGAGTAAAGAGTTTCTATGTAGGTGAGGGGTGAAAGCCACTGGCTTTGAGTATAGAGTTTCTATGTAGGTGGGTGAGGGGTGACAGCTACTGGCTTTGAGTAAAGAGTTTCTATGTATGCGGGTGAGGGGTGAAAGCCACTGGCTTTGAGTATAGAGTTTCTATGTAGGTGGATGAGGGGTGACAGCCACTGGCTTTGAGTATAGAGTTTCTATGTAGGTGGATGAGGGGTGACAGCCACTGGCTTTGAGTAAAGAGTTTCTATGTAGGTGGATGAGGGGTGAAAGCCACTGGCTTTGAGTAAAGAGTTTCTATGTAGGTGAGGGGTGACAGCTACTGGCTTTGAGTACAGAGTTTCTATGTAGTTGGATGAGGGGTGACAGCCACTGGCTTTGAGTATAGAGTTTCTATGTAGGTGGGTGAGGGGTGACAGCCACTGGCTTTGAGTATAGAGTTTCTATGTAGGTGGATGAGGGGTGACAGCCACTGGCTTTGAGTAAAGAGTTTCTATGTAGGTGGGTGAGGGGTGACAGCCACTGGCTTTGAGTAAAGAGTTTCTATGTAGGTGGGTGAGGGGTGACAGCCACTGGCTTTGAGTAAAGAGTTTCTATGTAGGTGGATGAGGGGTGACAGCCACTAGCTTTGAGTAAAGAGTTTCTATGTAGGTGAGGGGTGAAAGCCACTGGCTTTGAGTATAGAGTTTCTATGCAGGTGAGGGGTGACAGCCACTGGCTTTGAGTAAAGAGTTTCTATGTAGGTGGGTGAGGGGTGAAAGCCACTGGCTTTGAGTAAAGAGTTTCTATGCAGGTGAGGGGTGACAGCCACTGGCTTTGAGTAAAGAGTTTCTATGTAGGTGGGTGAGGGGTGACAGCCACTGGCTTTGAGTATAGAGTTTCTATGTAGGTGGGTGAGGGGTGACAGCCACTGGCTTTGAGTATAGAGTTTCTATATAGGTGGGTGAGGGGTGAAAGCCACTGGCTTTGAGTATAGAGTTTCTATGTAGGTGAGGGGTGACAGCCACTGGCTTTGAGTAAAGAGTTTCTATGTAGTTGAGGGGTGAAAGCCACTGGCTTTGAGTAAAGAGTTTCTATGTAGGTTGATGAGGGGTGAAAGCCACTGGCTTTGAGTATAGAGTTTCTATGTAGTTGGATGAGGGGTGAAAGCCACTGGCTTTGAGTAAAGAGTTTCTATGTAGGTGGATGAGGGGTGACAGCCACTGGCTTTGAGTAAAGAGTTTCTATGTAGGTGAGGGGTGAAAGCCACTGGCTTTGAGTAAAGAGTTTCTATGTAGGTGAGGGGTGAAAGCCACTGGCTTTGAGTAAAGAGTCTATGTAGGTGAGGGGTGAAAGCCACTGGCTTTGAGTATAGAGTTTCTATGTAGGTGGATGAGGGGTGAAAGCCACTGGCTTTGAGTAAAGAGTTTCTATGTAGGTGAGGGGTGACAGCCACTGGCTTTGAGTAAAGAGTTTCTATGTAGGTGAGGGGTGACAGCCACTGGCTTTGAGTAAAGAGTTTCTATGTAGGTGGATGAGGGGTGAAAGCCACTGGCTTTGAGTAAAGAGTTTCTATGTAGGTGAGGGGTGACAGCCACTGGCTTTGAGTAAAGAGTTTCTATGTAGGTGAGGGGTGACAGCCACTGGCTTTGAGTAAAGAGTTTCTATGTAGGTGGATGAGGGGTGAAAGCCACTGGCTTTGAGTATAGAGTTTCTATGTAGGTGAGGGGTGAAAGCCATTGGCTTTGAGTATAGAGTTTCTATGTAGGTAAGGGGTGAAAGCCACTGGCTTTGAGTAAAGAGTTTCTATGTAGGTGGATGAGGGGTGACAGCCACTGGCTTTGAGTATAGAGTTTCTATGTAGGCGGATGAAGGGTGAAAGCCACTGGCTTTGAGTAAAGAGTTTCTATGTAGGTGGGTGAGGGGTGAAAGCCACTGGCTTTGAGTATAGAGTTTCTATGTAGGCGGATGAGGGGTGAAAGCCACTGGCTTTGAGTAAAGAGTTTCTATGTAGGTGAGGGGTGAAAGCCACTGGCTTTGAGTATAGAGTTTCTATGTAGGTGGATGAGGGGTGACAGCGACTGGCTTTGAGTATAGAGTTTCTATGTAGGTGAGGGGTGAAAGCCACTGGCTTTGAGTAAAGAGTTTCTATGTAGGTGAGGGGTGACAGCCACTGGCTTTGAGTAAAGAGTTTCTATGTAGGTGGATGAGGGGTGAAAGCCACTGGCTTTGAGTAAAGAGTTTCTATGTAGGTGGATGAGGGGTGACAGCCACTGGCTTTGAGTAAAGAGTTTCTATGTAGGTGAGGGGTGAAAGCCACTGGCTTTGAGTATAGAGTTTCTATGTAGGTGGATGAGGGGTGAAAGCCACTGGCTTTGAGTATAGAGTTTCTATGTAGGTGGATGAGGGGTGACAGCCACTGGCTTTGAGTAAAGAGTTTCTATGTAGGTGGATGAGGGGTGAAAGCCACTGGCTTTGAGTATAGAGTTTCTATGTAGGTGAGGGGTGAAAGCCACTGGCTTTGAGTATAGAGTTTCTATGTAGGTGAGGGGTGAAAGCCACTGGCTTTGAGTAAAGAGTTTCTATGTAGGTGAGGGGTGACAGCCACTGGCTTTGAGTAAAGAGTTTCTATGTAGGTGAGGGGTGAAAGCCACTGGCTTTGAGTATAGAGTTTCTATGTAGGTGAGGGGTGAAAGCCACTGGCTTTGAGTAAAGAGTTTCTATGTAGGTGGATGAGGGGTGAAAGCCACTGGCTTTGAGTAAAGAGTTTCTATGTAGGTGGATGAGGGGTGACAGTCACTGGCTTTGAGTATAGAGTTTCTATGTAGGTGAGGGGTGAAAGCCACTGGCTTTGAGTAAAGAGTTTCTATGTAGGTGAGGGGTGACAGCCACTGGCTTTGAGTAAAGAGTTTCTATGTAGGTGAGGGGTGAAAGCCACTGGCTTTGAGTAAAGAGTTTCTATGTAGGTGAGGGGTGACAGCCACTGGCTTTGAGTAAAGAGTTTCTATGTAGGTGGATGAGGGGTGAAAGCCACTGGCTTTGAGAAAAGAGTTTCTATGTAGGTGAGGGGTGACAACCACTGGCTTTGAGTAAAGAGTTTCTATGTAGGTGGATGAGGGGTGACAGCCACTGGCTTTGAGTAAAGAGTTTCTATGTAGGTGAGGGGTGAAAGCCACTGGCTTTGAGTATAGAGTTTCTATGTAGGCGGATGAGGGGTGAAAGCCACTGGCTTTGAGTAAAGAGTTTCTATGTAGGTGGGTGAGGGGTGAAAGCCACTAGCTTTGAGTATAGAGTTTCTATGTAGGTGGGTGAGGGGTGACAGCCACTGGCTTTGAGTATAGAGTTTCTATGTAGGATGGTGAGGGGTGACAGCCACTGGCTTTGAGTATAGAGTTTCTATGTAGGTGGGTGAGGGGTGACAGCCACTGGCTTTGAGTATAGAGTTTCTATATAGGTGGATGAGGGGTGACAGCCACTGGCTTTGAGTATAGAGTTTCTATATAGGTGGATGAGGGATGACAGCCACTGGCTTTGAGTATAGAGTTTCTATATAGGTGGGTGAGGGGTGACAGCCACTGGCTTTGAGTATAGAGTTTTTATGTAGGTGAGGGGTGACAGCCACTGGATTTGAGTATAGAGTTTTTATGTAGGTGAGGGGTGACAGCCACTGGCTTTGAGTAAAGAGTTTCCATGTAGGTGGGTGAGGGGTGACAGCCACTGGCTTTGAGTAAAGAGTTTCTATGTAGGTGGATGAGGGGTGAAAGCCACTGGCTTTGAGTATAGAGTTTCTATGTAGGTGGGTGAGGGGTGACAGCCACTGGCTTTGAGTATAGAGTTTCTATGTAGGTGGGTGAGGGGTGACAGCCACTGGCTTTGAGTATAGAGTTTCTATGTAGGTGGGTGAGGGGTGACAGCCACTGGCTTTGAGTATAGAGTTTCTATATAGGTGGATGAGGGGTGACAGCCACTGGCTTTGAGTATAGAGTTTCTATATAGGTGGATGAGGGGTGACAGCCACTGGCTTTGAGTATAGAGTTTCTATATAGGTGGGTGAGGGGTGACAGCCACTGGCTTTGAGTATAGAGTTTCTATGTAGGTGGATGAGGGGTGACAGCCACTGGCTTTGAGTATAGAGTTTCTATGTAGGTGGATGAGGGGTGACAGCCACTGGCTTTGAGTATAGAGTTTCTATGTAGGTGGATGAGGGGTGACAGCCACTGGCTTTGAGTATAGAGTTTCTATGTAGGTGGGTGAGGGGTGACAGTCACTGGCTTTGAGTATAGAGTTTCTATGTAGGTGAGGGGTGAAAGCCACTGGCTTTGAGTAAAGAGTTTCTATGTAGGTGAGGGGTGACAGCCACTGGCTTTGAGTAAAGAGTTTCTATGTAGGTGAGGGGTGGAAGCCACTGGCTTTGAGTAAAGAGTTTCTATGTAGGTGGATGAGGGGTGAAAGCCACTGGCTTTGAGTATAGAGTTTCTATGTAGGTGAGGGGTGACAACCACTGGCTTTGAGTAAAGAGTTTCTATGTAGGTGGATGAGGGGTGACAGCCACTGGCTTTGAGTAAAGAGTTTCTATGTAGGTGAGGGGTGAAAGCCACTGGCTTTGAGAAAAGAGTTTCTATGTAGGTGGATGAGGGGTGAAAGCCACTGGCTTTGAGAAAAGAGTTTCTATGTAGGTGAGGGGTGACAGCCACTGGCTTTGAGTAAAGAGTTTCTATGTAGGTGGATGAGGGGTGACAGCCACTGGCTTTGAGTAAAGAGTTTCTATGTAGGTGAGCGGTGAAAGCCACTGGCTTTGAGTATAGAGTTTCTATGTAGGCGGATGAGGGGTGAAAGCCACTGGCTTTGAGTAAAGAGTTTCTATGTAGGTGGGTGAGGGGTGAAAGCCACTAGCTTTGAGTATAGAGTTTCTATGTAGGTGGGTGAGGGGTGACAGCCACTGGCTTTGAGTATAGAGTTTCTATGTAGGATGGTGAGGGGTGACAGCCACTGGCTTTGAGTATAGAGTTTCTATGTAGGTGGGTGAGGGGTGACAGCCACTGGCTTTGAGTATAGAGTTTCTATATAGGTGGATGAGGGTGACAGCCACTGGCTTTGAGTATAGAGTTTCTATATAGGTGGATGAGGGATGACAGCCACTGGCTTTGAGTATAGAGTTTCTATATAGGTGGGTGAGGGGTGACAGCCACTGGCTTTGAGTATAGAGTTTCTATGTAGGTGGATGAGGGGTGACAGCCACTGGCTTTGAGTATAGAGTTTCTATGTAGGTGGATGAGGGGTGACAGCCACTGGCTTTGAGTATAGAGTTTCTATGTAGGTGGGTGAGGGGTGACAGCCACTGGCTTAGAGTATAGACTTTCTATGTAGGTGGATGAGGGGTGACAGCCACTGGCTTTGAGTATAGAGTTTCTATGTAGGTGGATGAGGGGTGACAGCCACTGGCTTTGAGTATAGAGTTTCTATGTAGGTGGGTGAGGGGTGACAGCCACTGGCTTTGAGTATAGAGTTTCTATGTAGGTGGATGAGGGGTGACAGCCACTGGCTTTGAGTATAGAGTTTCTATGTAGGTGGGTGAGGGGTGACAGCCACTAGCTTTGAGTATAGAGTTTCTATGTAGGTGAGGGGTGACAGCCACTGGCTTTGTTTATAGAGTTTCTATGTAGGTGGGTGAGGGGTGACAGCCACTGGCTTTGAGTAAAGAGTTTTTATGTAGGTGAGGGGTGACAGCCACTGGCTTTGAGTAAAGAGTTTCCATGTAGGTGGGTGAGGGGTGACAGCCACTGGCTTTGAGTAAAGAGTTTCTATGTAGGTGGATGAGGGGTGAAAGCCACTGGCTTTGAGTATAGAGTTTCTATGTAGGTGGGTGAGGGGTGACAGCCACTGGCTTTGAGTATAGAGTTTCTATGTAGGTGGGTGAGGGGTGACAGCCACTGGCTTTGAGTATAGAGTTTCTATGTAGGTGGGTGAGGGGTGACAGCCACTGGCTTTGAGTATAGAGTTTCTATGTAGGTGGGTGAGGGGTGACAGCCACTGGCTTTGAGTATAGAGTTTCTATGTAGGTGCGTGAGGGGTGACAGCCACTGGCTTTGAGTATAGAGTTTCTATGTAGGTGGGTGAGGGGTGACAGCCACTGGCTTTGAGTATAGAGTTTCTATATAGGTGGATGAGGGGTGACAGCCACTGGCTTTGAGTATAGAGTTTCTATGTAGGTGGGTGAGGGGTGACAGCCACTGGCTTTGAGTATAGAGTTTCCATGTAGGTGGGTGAGGGGTGACAGCCACTGGCTTTGAGTATAGAGTTTCTATGCAGGTGAGGGGTGAAAGCCACTGGCTTTGAGTATAGAGTTTCTATGCAGGTGAGGGGTGAAAGCCACTGGCTTTGAGTATAGAGTTTCTATGTAGGTGGGTGAGGGGTGACAGCCACTGGCTTTGAGTATAGAGTTTCTATGTAGGTGGGTGAGGGGTGACAGCCACTGGCTTTGAGTATAGAGTTTCTATGTAGGTGGGTGAGGGGTGACAGCCACTGGCTTTGAGTATAGAGTTTCTATATAGGTGGATGAGGGGTGACAGCCACTGGCTTTGAGTATAGAGTTTCTATAGGTGGATGAGGGGTGACAGCCACTGGCTTTGAGTATAGAGTTTCTATATAGGTGGGTGAGGGGTGACAGCCACTGGCTTTGAGTATAGAGTTTCTATGTAGGTGGATGAGGGGTGACAGCCACTGGCTTTGAGTATAGAGTTTCTATGTAGGTGGATGAGGGGTGACAGCCACTGGCTTTGAGTATAGAGTTTCTATGTAGGTGGATGAGGGGTGACAGCCACTGGCTTTGAGTATAGAGTTTCTATGTAGGTGGGTGAGGGGTGACAGTCACTGGCTTTGAGTATAGAGTTTCTATGTAGGTGAGGGGTGAAAGCCACTGGCTTTGAGTAAAGAGTTTCTATGTAGGTGAGGGGTGACAGCCACTGGCTTTGAGTAAAGAGTTTCTATGTAGGTGAGGGGTGAAAGCCACTGGCTTTGAGTAAAGAGTTTCTATGTAGGTGGATGAGGGGTGAAAGCCACTGGCTTTGAGTATAGAGTTTCTATGTAGGTGAGGGGTGACAACCACTGGCTTTGAGTAAAGAGTTTCTATGTAGGTGGATGAGGGGTGACAGCCACTGGCTTTGAGTAAAGAGTTTCTATGTAGGTGAGGGGTGACAGCCACTGGCTTTGAGTAAAGAGTTTCTATGTAGGTGGATGAGGGGTGACAGCCACTGGCTTTGAGTAAAGAGTTTCTATGTAGGTGAGGGGTGAAAGCCACTGGCTTTGAGTATAGAGTTTCTATGTAGGCGGATGAGGGGTGAAAGCCACTGGCTTTGAGTAAAGAGTTTCTATGTAGGTGGGTGAGGGGTGAAAGCCACTAGCTTTGAGTATAGAGTTTCTATGTAGGTGGGTGAGGGGTGACAGCCACTGGCTTTGAGTATAGAGTTTCTATGTAGGATGGTGAGGGGTGACAGCCACTGGCTTTGAGTATAGAGTTTCTATGTAGGTGGGTGAGGGGTGACAGCCACTGGCTTTGAGTATAGAGTTTCTATATAGGTGGATGAGGGGTGACAGCCACTGGCTTTGAGTATAGAGTTTCTATATAGGTGGATGAGGGATGACAGCCACTGGCTTTGAGTATAGAGTTTCTATATAGGTGGGTGAGGGGTGACAGCCACTGGCTTTGAGTATAGAGTTTCCATGTAGGTGGGTGAGGGGTGACAGCCACTGGCTTTGAGTATAGAGTTTCTATGCAGGTGAGGGGTGAAAGCCACTGGCTTTGAGTATAGAGTTTCTATGCAGGTGAGGGGTGAAAGCCACTGGCTTTGAGTATAGAGTTTCTATGTAGGTGGGTGAGGGGTGACAGCCACTGGCTTTGAGTATAGAGTTTCTATGTAGGTGGGTGAGGGGTGACAGCCACTGGCTTTGAGTATAGAGTTTCTATGTAGGTGGGTGAGGGGTGACAGCCACTGGCTTTGAGTATAGAGTTTCTATATAGGTGGATGAGGGGTGACAGCCACTGGCTTTGAGTATAGAGTTTCTATATAGGTGGATGAGGGGTGACAGCCACTGGCTTTGAGTATAGAGTTTCTATATAGGTGGGTGAGGGTGACAGCCACTGGCTTTGAGTATAGAGTTTCTATGTAGGTGGATGAGGGGTGACAGCCACTGGCTTTGAGTATAGAGTTTCTATGTAGGTGGATGAGGGGTGACAGCCACTGGCTTTGAGTATAGAGTTTCTATGTAGGTGGATGAGGGTGACAGCCACTGGCTTTGAGTATAGAGTTTCTATGTAGGTGGGTGAGGGGTGACAGTCACTGGCTTTGAGTATAGAGTTTCTATGTAGGTGAGGGGTGAAAGCCACTGGCTTTGAGTAAAGAGTTTCTATGTAGGTGAGGGGTGACAGCCACTGGCTTTGAGTAAAGAGTTTCTATGTAGGTGAGGGGTGAAAGCCACTGGCTTTGAGTAAAGAGTTTCTATGTAGGTGGATGAGGGTGAAAGCCACTGGCTTTGAGTATAGAGTTTCTATGTAGGTGAGGGGTGACAACCACTGGCTTTGAGTAAAGAGTTTCTATGTAGGTGGATGAGGGTGACAGCCACTGGCTTTGAGTAAAGAGTTTCTATGTAGGTGAGGGTGACAGCCACTGGCTTTGAGTAAAGAGTTTCTATGTAGGTGGATGAGGGTGACAGCCACTGGCTTTGAGTAAAGAGTTTCTATGTAGGTGAGGGTGAAAGCCACTGGCTTTGAGTATAGAGTTTCTATGTAGGCGGATGAGGGGTGAAAGCCACTGGCTTTGAGTAAAGAGTTTCTATGTAGGTGGGTGAGGGTGAAAGCCACTAGCTTTGAGTATAGAGTTTCTATGTAGGTGGGTGAGGGGTGACAGCCACTGGCTTTGAGTATAGAGTTTCTATGTAGGATGGTGAGGGGTGACAGCCACTGGCTTTGAGTATAGAGTTTCTATGTAGGTGGGTGAGGGGTGACAGCCACTGGCTTTGAGTATAGAGTTTCTATATAGGTGGATGAGGGGTGACAGCCACTGGCTTTGAGTATAGAGTTTCTATATAGGTGGATGAGGGATGACAGCCACTGGCTTTGAGTATAGAGTTTCTATATAGGTGGGTGAGGGGTGACAGCCACTGGCTTTGAGTATAGAGTTTCCATGTAGGTGGGTGAGGGGTGACAGCCACTGGCTTTGAGTATAGAGTTTCTATGCAGGTGAGGGGTGAAAGCCACTGGCTTTGAGTATAGAGTTTCTATGCAGGTGAGGGGTGAAAGCCACTGGCTTTGAGTATAGAGTTTCTATGTAGGTGGGTGAGGGGTGACAGCCACTGGCTTTGAGTATAGAGTTTCTATGTAGGTGGGTGAGGGGTGACAGCCACTGGCTTTGAGTATAGAGTTTCTATATAGGTGGATGAGGGGTGACAGCCACTGGCTTTGAGTATAGAGTTTCTATATAGGTGGATGAGGGGTGACAGCCACTGGCTTTGAGTATAGAGTTTCTATATAGGTGGGTGAGGGGTGACAGCCACTGGCTTTGAGTATAGAGTTTCTATGTAGGTGGATGAGGGGTGACAGCCACTGGCTTTGAGTATAGAGTTTCTATGTAGGTGGATGAGGGGTGACAGCCACTGGCTTTGAGTATAGAGTTTCTATGTAGGTGGATGAGGGGTGACAGCCACTGGCTTTGAGTATAGAGTTTCTATGTAGGTGGGTGAGGGGTGACAGTCACTGGCTTTGAGTATAGAGTTTCTATGTAGGTGAGGGGTGAAAGCCACTGGCTTTGAGTAAAGAGTTTCTATGTAGGTGAGGGGTGACAGCCACTGGCTTTGAGTAAAGAGTTTCTATGTAGGTGAGGGGTGAAAGCCACTGGCTTTGAGTAAAGAGTTTCTATGTAGGTGGATGAGGGGTGAAAGCCACTGGCTTTGAGTATAGAGTTTCTATGTAGGTGAGGGGTGACAACCACTGGCTTTGAGTAAAGAGTTTCTATGTAGGTGGATGAGGGGTGACAGCCACTGGCTTTGAGTAAAGAGTTTCTATGTAGGTGAGGGGTGACAGCCACTGGCTTTGAGTAAAGAGTTTCTATGTAGGTGGATGAGGGGTGACAGCCACTGGCTTTGAGTAAAGAGTTTCTATGTAGGTGAGGGTGAAAGCCACTGGCTTTGAGTATAGAGTTTCTATGTAGGCGGATGAGGGCTGAAAGCCACTGGCTTTGAGTAAAGAGTTTCTATGTAGGTGGGTGAGGGGTGAAAGCCACTAGCTTTGAGTATAGAGTTTCTATGTAGGTGGGTGAGGGGTGACAGCCACTGGCTTTGAGTATAGAGTTTCTATGTAGGATGGTGAGGGGTGACAGCCACTGGCTTTGAGTATAGAGTTTCTATGTAGGTGGGTGAGGGGTGACAGCCACTGGCTTTGAGTATAGAGTTTCTATATAGGTGGATGAGGGGTGACAGCCACTGGCTTTGAGTATAGAGTTTCTATATAGGTGGATGAGGGATGACAGCCACTGGCTTTGAGTATAGAGTTTCTATATAGGTGGGTGAGGGGTGACAGCCACTGGCTTTGAGTATAGAGTTTCTATGTAGGTGGGTGAGGGGTGACAGCCACTGGCTTTGAGTATAGAGTTTCTATATAGGTGGATGAGGGGTGACAGCCACTGGCTTTGAGTATAGAGTTTCTATATAGGTGGATGAGGGGTGACAGCCACTGGCTTTGAGTATAGAGTTTCTATATAGGTGGGTGAGGGGTGACAGCCACTGGCTTTGAGTATAGAGTTTCTATGTAGGTGGATGAGGGGTGACAGCCACTGGCTTTGAGTATAGAGTTTCTATGTAGGTGGATGAGGGGTGACAGCCACTGGCTTTGAGTATAGAGTTTCTATGTAGGTGGATGAGGGGTGACAGCCACTGGCTTTGAGTATAGAGTTTCTATGTAGGTGGGTGAGGGGTGACAGTCACTGGCTTTGAGTATAGAGTTTCTATGTAGGTGAGGGGTGAAAGCCACTGGCTTTGAGTAAAGAGTTTCTATGTAGGTGAGGGGTGACAGCCACTGGCTTTGAGTAAAGAGTTTCTATGTAGGTGAGGGGTGAAAGCCACTGGCTTTGAGTAAAGAGTTTCTATGTAGGTGGATGAGGGGTGAAAGCCACTGGCTTTGAGTATAGAGTTTCTATGTAGGTGAGGGGTGACAACCACTGGCTTTGAGTAAAGAGTTTCTATGTAGGTGGATGAGGGGTGACAGCCACTGGCTTTGAGTAAAGAGTTTCTATGTAGGTGAGGGGTGACAGCCACTGGCTTTGAGTAAAGAGTTTCTATGTAGGTGGATGAGGGGTGACAGCCACTGGCTTTGAGTAAAGAGTTTCTATGTAGGTGAGGGGTGAAAGCCACTGGCTTTGAGTATAGAGTTTCTATGTAGGCGGATGAGGGGTGAAAGCCACTGGCTTTGAGTAAAGAGTTTCTATGTAGGTGGGTGAGGGGTGAAAGCCACTAGCTTTGAGTATAGATTTTCTATGTAGGTGGGTGAGGGGTGACAGCCACTGGCTTTGAGTATAGAGTTTCTATGTAGGATGGTGAGGGGTGACAGCCACTGGCTTTGAGTATAGAGTTTCTATGTAGGTGGGTGAGGGGTGACAGCCACTGGCTTTGAGTATAGAGTTTCTATATAGGTGGATGAGGGGTGACAGCCACTGGCTTTGAGTATAGAGTTTCTATATAGGTGGATGAGGGATGACAGCCACTGGCTTTGAGTATAGAGTTTCTATATAGGTGGGTGAGGGGTGACAGCCACTGGCTTTGAGTATAGAGTTTCTATGTAGGTGGATGAGGGGTGACAGCCACTGGCTTTGAGTATAGAGTTTCTATGTAGGTGGATGAGGGGTGACAGCCACTGGCTTTGAGTATAGAGTTTCTATGTAGGTGGGTGAGGGGTGACAGCCACTGGCTTAGAGTATAGACTTTCTATGTAGGTGGATGAGGGGTGACAGCCACTGGCTTTGAGTATAGAGTTTCTATGTAGGTGGATGAGGGGTGACAGCCACTGGCTTTGAGTATAGAGTTTCTATGTAGGTGGGTGAGGGGTGACAGCCACTGGCTTTGAGTATAGAGTTTCTATGTAGGTGGGTGAGGGGTGACAGCCACTGGCTTTGAGTATAGAGTTTCTATGTAGGTGGGTGAGGGGTGACAGCCACTGGCTTTGAGTATAGAGTTTCTATGTAGGTGGATGAGGGGTGACAGCCACTGGCTTTGAGTATAGAGTTTCTATGTAGGTGGGTGAGGGGTGACAGCCACTAGCTTTGAGTATAGAGTTTCTATGTAGGTGAGGGGTGACAGCCACTGGCTTTGTTTATAGAGTTTCTATGTAGGTGGGTGAGGGGTTACAGCCACTGGCTTTGAGTAAAGAGTTTTTATGTAGGTGAGGGGTGACAGCCACTGGCTTTGAGTAAAGAGTTTCCATGTAGGTGGGTGAGGGGTGACAGCCACTGGCTTTGAGTAAAGAGTTTCTATGTAGGTGGATGAGGGGTGAAAGCCACTGGCTTTGAGTATAGAGTTTCTATGTAGGTGGGTGAGGGGTGACAGCCACTGGCTTTGAGTATAGAGTTTCTATGTAGGTGGGTGAGGGGTGACAGCCACTGGCTTTGAGTATAGAGTTTCTATGTAGGTGGGTGAGGGGTGACAGCCACTGGCTTTGAGTATAGAGTTTCTATGTAGGTGGGTGAGGGGTGACAGCCACTGGCTTTGAGTATAGAGTTTCTATATAGGTGGATGAGGGGTGACAGCCACTGGCTTTGAGTATAGCGTTTCTATATAGGTGGATGAGGGGTGACAGCCACTGGCTTTGAGTATAGAGTTTCTATATGGGTGGGTGAGGGGTGACAGCCACTGGCTTTGAGTATAGAGTTTCAATGTAGGTGGATGAGGGGTGACAGCCACTGGCTTTGAGTATAGAGTTTCTATGTAGGTGGATGAGGGGTGACAGCCACTGGCTTTGAGTATAGAGTTTCTATGTAGGTGGGTGAGGGGTGACAGCCACTGGCTTTGAGTATAGAGTTTCTATGTAGGTGGGTGAGGGGTGACAGCCACTGGCTTTGAGTATAGAGTTTCTATATAGGTGGATGAGGGGTGACAGCCACTGGCTTTGAGTATAGAGTTTCTATGTAGGTGGGTGAGGGGTGACAGCCACTGGCTTTGAGTATAGAGTTTCCATGTAGGTGGGTGAGGGGTGACAGCCACTGGCTTTGAGTATAGAGTTTCTATGCAGGTGAGGGGTGAAAGCCACTGGCTTTGAGTATAGAGTTTCTATGCAGGTGAGGGGTGAAAGCCACTGGCTTTGAGTATAGAGTTTCTATGTAGGTGGGTGAGGGGTGACAGCCACTGGCTTTGAGTATAGAGTTTCTATGTAGGTGGGTGAGGGGTGACAGCCACTGGCTTTGAGTATAGAGTTTCTATGTAGGTGGGTGAGGGGTGACAGCCACTGGCTTTGAGTATAGAGTTTCTATATAGGTGGATGAGGGGTGACAGCCACTGGCTTTGAGTATAGAGTTTCTATATAGGTGGATGAGGGGTGACAGCCACTGGCTTTGAGTATAGAGTTTCTATGTAGGTGGGTGAGGGGTGAAAGCCACTGGCTTTGAGTATAGAGTTTCTATGTAGGTGGGTGAGGGGTGACAGCCACTGGCTTTGAGTATAGAGTTTCTATATAGGTGGATGAGGGGTGACAGCCACTGGCTTTGAGTATAGAGTTCTATGTAGGTGGGTGAGGGGTGACAGCCACTGGCTTTGAGTATAGAGTTTCTATATAGGTGGATGAGGGGTGACAGCCACTGGCTTTGAGTATAGAGTTTCTATGTAGGTGGGTGAGGGGTGAAAGCCACTGGCTTTGAGTATAGAGTTTCTATGTAGGTGGATGAGGGGTGACAGCGACTGGCTTTGAGTATAGAGTTTCTATATAGGTGGATGAGGGGTGACAGCCACTGGCTTTGAGTATAGAGTTTCTATATAGGTGGATGAGGGGTGAAAGCCACTGGCTTTGAGTAAAGAGTTTCTATGTAGGTGGATGAGGGGTGACAGCGACTGGCTTTGAGTATAGAGTTTCTATGTAGGTGAGGGGTGAAAGCCACTGGCTTTGAGTATAGAGTTTCTATGTAGGTGAGGGGTGAAAGCCACTGGCTTTGAGTAAAGAGTTTCTATGTAGGTGAGGGGTGAAAGCCACTGGCTTTGAGTAAAGAGTTTCTATATAGGTGGATGAGGGGTGACAGCCACTGGCTTTGAGTAAAGAGTTTCTATGTAGGTGGATGAGGGGTGAAAGCCACTGGCTTTGAGTATAGAGTTTCTATGTAGGTGGGTGAGGGGTGACAGCCACTGGCTTTGAGTAAAGAGTTTCTATGTAGGTGGATGAGGGGTGACAGCCACTGGCTTTGAGTATAGAGTTTCTATGTAGGTGGGTGAGGGGTGACAGCCACTGGCTTTGAGTATAGAGTTTCTATGTAGGTGGGTGAGGGGTGACAGCCACTGGCTTTGAGTATAGAGTTTCTATGTAGGTGGGTGAGGGGTGACAGCCACTGGCTTTGAGTATAGAGTTTCTATGTAGGTGGGTGAGGCGTGACAGCCACTGGCTTTGCGTATAGAGTTTCTATATAGGTGGATGAGGGGTGACAGCCACTGGCTTTGAGTATAGAGTTTCTATATAGGTGGATGAGGGGTGACAGCCACTGGCTTTGAGTATAGAGTTTCTATGTAGGTGGGTGAGGGGTGACAGCCACTGGCTTTGAGTATAGAGTTTCTATGTAGGTGGGTGAGGGGTGACAGCCACTGGCTTTGAGTATAGAGTTTCTATGTAGGTGGGTGAGGGGTGACAGCCACTGGCTTTGAGTATAGAGTTTCTATATAGGTGGATGAGGGTGACAGCCACTGGCTTTGAGTATAGAGTTTCTATATAGGTGGATGAGGGTGACAGCCACTGGCTTTGAGTATAGAGTTTCTATGTAGGTGGGTGAGGGGTGAAAGCCACTGGCTTTGAGTATAGAGTTTCTATGTAGGTGGGTGAGGGGTGACAGCCACTGGCTTTGAGTATAGAGTTTCTATATAGGTGGATGAGGGGTGACAGCCACTGGCTTTGAGTATAGAGTTCTATGTAGGTGGGTGAGGGTGACAGCCACTGGCTTTGAGTATAGAGTTTCTATATAGGTGGATGAGGGTGACAGCCACTGGCTTTGAGTATAGAGTTTCTATGTAGGTGGGTGAGGGGTGAAAGCCACTGGCTTTGAGTATAGAGTTTCTATGTAGGTGGATGAGGGGTGACAGCGACTGGCTTTGAGTATAGAGTTTCTATATAGGTGGATGAGGGGTGACAGCCACTGGCTTTGAGTATAGAGTTTCTATAGGTGGATGAGGGGTGAAAGCCACTGGCTTTGAGTAAAGAGTTTCTATGTAGGTGGATGAGGGGTGACAGCGACTGGCTTTGAGTATAGAGTTTCTATGTAGGTGAGGGTGAAAGCCACTGGCTTTGAGTATAGAGTTTCTATGTAGGTGAGGGGTGAAAGCCACTGGCTTTGAGTAAAGAGTTTCTATGTAGGTGAGGGGTGAAAGCCACTGGCTTTGAGTAAAGAGTTTCTATATAGGTGGATGAGGGGTGACAGCCACTGGCTTTGAGTAAAGAGTTTCTATGTAGGTGGATGAGGGGTGAAAGCCACTGGCTTTGAGTATAGAGTTTCTATGTAGGTGGGTGAGGGGTGACAGCCACTGGCTTTGAGTAAAGAGTTTCTATGTAGGTGGATGAGGGGTGACAGCCACTGGCTTTGAGTATAGAGTTTCTATGTAGGTGGGTGAGGGGTGACAGCCACTGGCTTTGAGTATAGAGTTTCTATGTAGGTGGGTGAGGGTGACAGCCACTGGCTTTGAGTATAGAGTTTCTATGTAGGTGGGTGAGGGGTGACAGCCACTGGCTTTGAGTATAGAGTTTCTATGTAGGTGGGTGAGGCGTGACAGCCACTGGCTTTGCGTATAGAGTTTCTATATAGGTGGATGAGGGGTGACAGCCACTGGCTTTGAGTATAGAGTTTCTATATAGGTGGATGAGGGGTGACAGCCACTGGCTTTGAGTATAGAGTTTCTATGTAGGTGGGTGAGGGGTGACAGCCACTGGCTTTGAGTATAGAGTTTCTATGTAGGTGGGTGAGGGGTGACAGCCACTGGCTTTGAGTATAGAGTTTCTATGCAGGTGAGGGGTGAAAGCCACTGGCTTTGAGTATAGAGTTTCTATGCAGGTGAGGGGTGAAAGCCACTGGCTTTGAGTATAGAGTTTCTATGTAGGTGGGTGAGGGGTGACAGCCACTGGCTTTGAGTATAGAGTTTCTATGTAGGTGGGTGAGGGGTGACAGCCACTGGCTTTGAGTATAGAGTTTCTATGTAGGTGGGTGAGGGGTGACAGCCACTGGCTTTGAGTATAGAGTTTCTATATAGGTGGATGAGGGGTGACAGCCACTGGCTTTGAGTATAGAGTTTCTATATAGGTGGATGAGGGGTGACAGCCACTGGCTTTGAGGATAGAGTTTCTATGTAGGTGGGTGAGGGGTGAAAGCCACTTGCTTTGCGTATAGAGTTTCTATGTAGGTGGGTGAGGGGTGACAGCCACTGGCTTTGAGTATAGAGTTTCTATATAGGTGGATGAGGGGTGACAGCCACTGGCTTTGAGTATAGAGTTTCTATGTAGGTGGGTGAGGGGTGACAGCCACTGGCTTTGAGTATAGAGTTTCTATGTAGGTGGGTGAGGGGTGAAAGCCACTGGCTTTGAGCATAGAGTTTCTATGTAGGTGGATGAGGGGTGACAGCGACTGGCTTTGAGTATAGAGTTTCTATATAGGTGGATGAGGGGTGACAGCCACTGGCTTTGAGTATAGAGTTTCTATGTAGGTGAGGGGTGAAAGCCACTGGCTTTGAGTATAGAGTTTCTATGTAGGTGAGGGGTGAAAGCCACTGGCTTTGAGTAAAGAGTTTCTATGTAGGTGAGGGGTGAAAGCCACTGGCTTTGAGTAAAGAGTTTCTATATAGGTGGATGAGGGGTGACAGCCACTGGCTTTGAGTAAAGAGTTTCTATGTAGGTGGATGAGGGGTGAAAGCCACTGGCTTTGAGTATAGAGTTTCTATGTAGGTGGGTGAGGGGTGACAGCCACTGGCTTTGAGTAAAGAGTTTCTATGTAGGTGGATGAGGGGTGACAGCCACTGGCTTTGAGAAAAGAGTTTCTATGTAGGTGGATGAGGGGTGACAGCCACTGGCTTTGAGTATAGAGTTTCTATGTAGGTGGATGAGGGGTGAAAGCCACTGGCTTTGAGAAAAGAGTTTCTATGTAGGTGGATGAGGGGTGAAAGCCACTAGCTTTGAGAAAAGAGTTTCTATGTAGGTGGGTGAGGGGTGACAGCCACTGGCTTTGAGTATAGAGTTTCTATGTAGGTGGATGAGGGGTGACAGCCACTGGCTTTGAGTATAGAGTTTCTATGTAGGTGGGTGAGGGGTGACAGCCACTGGCTTTGAGTATAGAGTTTCTATGTAGGTGGATGAGGGGTGAAAGCCACTGGCTTTGAGAAAAGAGTTTCTATATAGGTGGGTGAGGGGTGACAGCCACTGGCTTTGAGTATAGAGTTTCTATGTAGGTGGATGAGGGGTGACAGCCACTGGCTTTGAGTATAGAGTTTCTATGTAGGTGGGTGAGGGGTGACAGCCACTGGCTTTGAGTAAAGAGTTTCTATGTAGGTGGATGAGGGGTGACAGCCACTGGCTTTGAGAAAAGAGTTTCTATGTAGGTGGATGAGGGTGACAGCCACTGGCTTTGAGTATAGAGTTTCTATGTAGGTGGATGAGGGGTGAAAGCCACTGGCTTTGAGAAAAGAGTTTCTATGTAGGTGGATGAGGGGTGAAAGCCACTAGCTTTGAGAAAAGAGTTTCTATGTAGGTGGATGAGGGGTGACAGCCACTGGCTTTGAGTAAAGAGTTTCTATGTAGGTGGATGAGGGGTGAAAGCCACTGGCTTTGAGTATAGAGTTTCTATGTAGGTGGGTGAGGGGTGACAGCCACTGGCTTTGAGTAAAGAGTTTCTATGTAGGTGGATGAGGGGTGACAGCCACTGGCTTTGAGAAAAGAGTTTCTATGTAGGTGGATGAGGGGTGACAGCCACTGGCTTTGAGTATAGAGTTTCTATGTAGGTGGATGAGGGGTGAAAGCCACTGGCTTTGAGAAAAGAGTTTCTATGTAGGTGGATGAGGGGTGAAAGCCACTAGCTTTGAGCAAAAGAGTTTCTATGTAGGTGGGTGAGGGGTGACAGCCACTGGCTTTGAGTATAGAGTTTCTATGTAGGTGGATGAGGGGTGACAGCCACTGGCTTTGAGTATAGAGTTTCTATGTAGGTGGGTGAGGGGTGACAGCCACTGGCTTTGAGTATAGAGTTTCTATGTAGGTGGATGAGGGGTGAAAGCCACTGGCTTTGAGAAAAGAGTTTCTATATAGGTGGGTGAGGGGTGACAGCCACTGGCTTTGAGTATAGAGTTTCTATGTAGGTGGATGAGGGGTGACAGCCACTGGCTTTGAGTATAGAGTTTCTATGTAGGTGGGTGAGGTGTGACAGCCACTGGCTTTGAGTATAGAGTTTCTATGTAGGTGGATGAGGGGTGAAAGCCACTGGCTTTGAGTATAGAGTTTCTATGTAGGTGGATGAGGGGTTGGCTTTGAGTATAGAGTTTCTATGTAGGTGGGTGAGGTGTGACAGCCACTGGCTTTGAGTATAGAGTTTCTATGTAGGTGGATGAGGGGTGACAGCCACTGGCTTTGAGTATAGAGTTTCTATGTAGGTGGATGAGGGGTGACAGCCACTGGCTTTGAGTATAGAGTTTCTATGTAGGTGGGTGAGGGGTGACAGCCACTGGCTTAGAGTATAGACTTTCTATGTAGGTGGATGAGGGGTGACAGCCACTGGCTTTGAGTATAGAGTTTCTATGTAGGTGGATGAGGGGTGACAGCCACTGGCTTTGAGTATAGAGTTTCTATGTAGGTGGGTGAGGGGTGACAGCCACTGGCTTTGAGTATAGAGTTTCTATGTAGGTGGGTGAGGGGTGACAGCCACTGGCTTTGAGTATAGAGTTTCTATGTAGGTGGGTGAGGGGTGACAGCCACTGGCTTTGAGTAAAGAGTTTCTATGTAGGTGGATGAGGGGTGACAGCCACTGGCTTTGAGAAAAGAGTTTCTATGTAGGTGGATGAGGGGTGACAGCCACTGGCTTTGAGTAAAGAGTTTCTATGTAGGTGGATGAGGGGTGAAAGCCACTGGCTTTGAGTATAGAGTTTCTATGTAGGTGGGTGAGGGGTGACAGCCACTGGCTTTGAGTAAAGAGTTTCTATGTAGGTGGATGAGGGGTGACTGCCACTGGCTTTGAGAAAAGAGTTTCTATGTAGGTGGATGAGGGGTGACAGCCACTGGCTTTGAGTATAGAGTTTCTATGTAGGTGGATGAGGGGTGAAAGCCACTGGCTTTGAGAAAAGAGTTTCTATGTAGGTGGATGAGGGGTGAAAGCCACTAGCTTTGAGAAAAGAGTTTCTATGTAGGTGGGTGAGGGGTGACAGCCACTGGCTTTGAGTATAGAGTTTCTATGTAGGTGGGTGAGGGGTGACAGCCACTGGCTTTGAGTATAGAGTTTCTATGTAGGTGGATGAGGGGTGAAAGCCACTGGCTTTGAGAAAAGAGTTTCTATATAGGTGGGTGAGGGGTGACAGCCACTGGCTTTGAGTATAGAGTTTCTATGTAGGTGGATGAGGGGTGACAGCCACTGGCTTTGAGTATAGAGTTTCTATGTAGGTGGGTGAGGTGTGACAGCCACTGGCTTTGAGTATAGAGTTTCTATGTAGGTGGATGAGGGGTGAAAGCCACTGGCTTTGAGTATAGAGTTTCTATGTAGGTGGATGAGGGGTGAAAGCCACTGGCTTTGAGTATAGAGTTTCTATGAAGGTGGATGAGGGGTGAAAGCCACTGGCTTTGAGTAAAGAGTTTCTATGTATGCAGGTGAGGGGTGAAAGCCACTAGCTTTGAGTATAGAGTTTCTATGTAGGTGGGTGAGGGGTGAAAGCCACTAGCTTTGAGTATAGAGTTTCTATGTAGGTGGGTGAGGGGTGAAAGCCACTAGCTTTGAGTATAGAGTTTCTATGTAGGCGGATGAGGGGTGAAAGCCACTGGCTTTGAGTATAGAGTTTCTATGTAGGCGGATGAGGGGTGAAAGCCACTGGCTTTGAGTATAGAGTTTCTATGTAGGTGGATGAGGGGTGACAGCCACTGGCTTTGAGTATAGAGTTTCTATGTAGGTGGATGAGGGGTGACAGCCACTGGCTTTGAGTATAGAGTTTCTATGTAGGTGGATGAGGGGTGAAAGCCACTGGCTTTGAGTAAAGAGTTTCTATGTAGGTGAGGGGTGACAGCCACTGGCTTTGAGTAAAGAGTTTCTATGTAGGCGGATGAGGGGTGAAAGCCACTGGCTTTGAGTATAGAGTTTCTATGTAGGTGGATGAGGGGTGAAAGCCACTGGCTTTGAGTAAAGAGTTTCTATGTAGGTGAGGGGTGACAGCCACTGGCTTTGAGTAAAGTGTTTCTATGTAGGCGGGTGACTCAACACTTAATAAAGAGTTGCAGTTAGTTTCAGAGTGGCTGGCAAGGAATGTTATTCCTAATATTTCCAAAACTAAAAGCATTGTATATGGGACAAATCATTCACTAAACCCTAAACCTCAACTACATCTTGTAATGAATAATGTGAATAATGTGTAAATGGGATTTTGTGTTGTAGATATGTGGTCATGGAGTAGGGGGCTGAGGGCCTGAGGGCACACACTCAGTGTGCTGTGAAACCTGTAGTAGGGGGCTGAGGGCCTGAGGGCACACACTCAGTGTGCTGTGAAACCTGTAGTAGGGGGCTGAGGGCCTGAGGGCACACACTCAGTGTGAAACCTGTTGATTTGTATTGTAATTGGTATAACTGCCTTAATTATGCCGGACCCCAGGAGGAGTAGCTGCTCCCAAATAGTAATACAGAACTCAATGTGGCGTGATTCAGGAAATTCGGGTGTGAAACTACGTGGTGTGAGTCAAGACTGAGACATCTCCAGATGAGATCCACCTTGAAGGAAGACAGAGAGCTATCATGAAGCATCGAGGTGACACGCCAGAATAAACTAACCCCAGAACAAAGAACCTGTTAATTAAACCTAAACTAAACAATGTTTCTGGTGAGAGAGAGCAGGTGTTGGGTGAACAACAGCTCCATTGTCTCGTCTGTAGATCACTTCCTGTCAGTGAAACATACTGTACTGTCATCACTCTTTGCAGGTACCAGAATTCTTCACATCCAAATTAGCCTACGTATCAACATGTTTTAGGTTAATGAGAAAGATATCAACAAGATAAGGTAAACGCAGTAAGGAAACGGTTGTGACGGTACCCAGGAGAGGGTTTAGGGGTTGATCTGGGAAATGTCCAACCAGGGCTAATAGAAGATTCCTTTGTAGTGTTTTAGTCTGTCTTTGAGAGGGGTCAAACAGGTTGTCCTACGTGTCATTCCGCCAGGGAAGCTATGCATGGTGTATGTGTGTGTGTGTTTCTCTTGAAGAGGGCTCAAGGAAGTTAGCCTACCTCTCATAACTTCATTACAGAACTCAATGTGGCGTGATTCAGGACATTCTGCTGTGAAGCCACCTGCTGTGAGTCAAGACTGAGGCATCTAATATTGACAGGTGACTTTTAGTCTATTTTTGCTTCCTTCAGGTGAACCTCATCAGGAGGAGCCTGAGAACAACGTAGAGGACATTGTTGTGTTGTCTGAATATTGACATTAGTGTCATCAATTCTCTTCCTCATTCCTCTTCATCATCTGATTGTTTTACTCAGAAGTTTTTCACACCTCACTCCTCACTCACGTACACAATGAGCCTCTGTGGTGGCATTGTCAACCATTTCACAATGACACTATGAATCTTCCTAGAAGGACAAGCTCTACTTCCTCCTCTGCCTGGAGCATCAAGAATGATGAAGAGTGACAGAGAGTAACAGAAAGTGATGGAGAGTGACAGAAAGTGACAGAGAGTGATGGAGAGTGATGGAGAGTGATGGAGAGTGACTGAGCGTGGCGTTTTTACCACCACAAACCGATGCTGACACTGAGACCCACTCAACTCACTCGAAGCCATAAGCAAACAAGGAAATGCTCATCAAGAATACCTCATTTCTACCAGCATGTCACATGTGCAAGCGGAGGGAAAAAACTCTAGAGCACCTTTACTGCACACACAGAGATGCGTACAAAGCTCTCCCTCACCCTCCATTTGGCCAATCTGACCATAATTCTGTCCTCCTCATTCCTGCTTACAAGCAGCAATGTAAGCAGGGAGTAGCAGAGACTCGCTCAATACAGAAGTGGTCAGATGATGCAGAAGCTACGCTATCCAATGGCTTTGAGGAGTATACCACCTCAGTCACCGGCATCATCAACAAGTGCATCGATTACGTACATATCCCAACCAGAAAACATGGATTTCAGCAACATCCGCACCGAGCTAAAGGCTAGAACTGCCGCTTTCAAGGAGCCGGACACTAATCCCGACGCATATAAGGCATCCCGCTATGTCCTCAGATGAACCATCAAACAGGCAAGGCGTCAATACAGGGCTAAGATTGAATCCTACTACACCGGCTTTGATGCTCATCGGATGAGGCAGGGATTGAAAACTATTACTGACTTTAAAGGGAAACACAGCCGCGAGCTGCCCAGTGACGTGAGCCAACCAGACGAGCTAAATGTCTTTAATGCACGCTTTGAGGCAAGCAACACTGAAGCAGATATGAGAGCACCAGCTGTTCTGGTACAACAGTGTTATCAAGCTCTCCGTAGCCAATGTGAGCAAGACCTTTAAACAGGTCAATATTCACAAGGCCGCGGAGCCAGACGGATTACCAGGATGTGTACTCAAAGCATGCACGGACCAACTGGCAAGTGTCTTCACTGACATTTTCAACCTCTCCCTGACCGAGTCTGTAATACCAACATGTTTCAAGCAGACCACCACAGTCCCTGTGCACAAGAACACGAAGGTAACCTGCCTAAATGACAACCGCTCCGTAGCACTCACATCGGTAGCCATGAAGTGCTTTGAAAGACCCACTCTAATGTGCATACCACCCCAACAGAAACCTTAGACCCACTCTAATGTGCATACCACCCCAACAGAAACCTTAGACCCACTCTAATGTGCATACCACCCCAACAGAAACCTTAGACCCACTCTAATGTGCATACCACCCCAACAGAAACCTTAGACCCACTCTAATGTGCATACCACCCCAACAGAAACCTTAGACCCACTCTAATGTGCATACCACCCCAACAGAAACCTTAGACCCACTCTAATGTGCATACCACCCCAACAGAAACCTTACACCCACTCTAATGTGCATACCACCCCAACAGAAACCTTAGACCCACTCTAATGTGCATACCACCCCAACAGAAACCTTAGACCCACTCTAATGTGCATACCACCCCAACAGAAACCTTAGTCCCACTCTAATGTGCATAACACCCCAACAGAAACCTTAGACCCACTCTAATGTGCATACCACCCCAACAGAAACCTTAGACCCACTCTAATGTGCATACCACCCCAACAGAAACCTTACACCCACTCTAATGTGCATACCACCCCAACAGAAACCTTAGACCCACTCTAATGTGCATACCACCCCAACAGAAACCTTAGACCCACTCTAATGTGCATACCACCCCAACAGAAACCTTAGACCCACTCTAATGTGCATACCACCCCAACAGAAACCTTAGACCCACTCTAATGTGCATACCACCCCAACAGAAACCTTAGACCCACTCTAATGTGCATACCACCCCAACAGAAACCTTAGACCCACTCTAATGTGCATACCACCCCAACAGAAACCTTAGACCCACTCTAATGTGCATACCACCCCAACAGAAACCTTAGACCCACTCTAATGTGCATACCACCCCAACAGAAACCTTAGACCCACTCTAATGTGCATACCACCCCAACAGAAACCTTAGACCCACTCTAATGTGCATACCACCCCAACAGAAACCTTAGACCCACTCTAATGTGCATACCACCCCAACAGAAACCTTAGACCCACTCTAATGTGCATACCACCCCAACAGAAACCTTAGACCCACTCTAATGTGCATACCACCCCAACAGAAACCTTAGACACACTCTAATGTGCATACCACCCCAACAGAAACCTTAGACCCACTCTAATGTGCATACCACCCCAACAGAAACCTTAGTCCCACTCTAATGTGCATACCACCCCAACAGAAACCTTAGACCCACTCTAATGTGCATACCACCCCAACAGAAACCTTAGACCCACTCTAATGTGCATACCACCCCAACAGAAACCTTAGACCCACTCTAATGTGCATACCACCCCAACAGAAACCTTAGACCCACTCTAATGTGCATACCACCCCAACAGAAACCTTAGACCCACTCTAATGTGCATACCACACCAACAGAAACCTTAGACCCACTCTAATGTGCATACCACCCCAACAGAAACCTTAGACCCACTCTAATGTGCATACCACCCCAACAGAAACCTTAGACCCACTCTAATGTGCATACCACCCCAACAGAAACATTAGACCCACTCTAATGTGCATACCACCCCAACAGAAACCTTAGACCCACTCTAATGTGCATACCACCCCAACAGAAACCTTAGTCCCACTCTAATGTGCATACCACCCCAACAGAAACCTTAGACCCACTCTAATGTGCATACCACCCCAACAGAAACCTTAGACCCACTCTAATGTGCATACCACCCCAACAGAAACCTTAGACCCACTCTAATGTGCATACCACCCCAACAGAAACCTTAGACCCACTCTAATGTGCATACCACCCCAACAGAAACCTTAGACCCACTCTAATGTGCATACCACCCCAACAGAAACCTTAGACCCACTCTAATGTGCATACCACCCCAACAGAAACCTTAGACCCACTCTAATGTGCATACCACCCCAACAGAAACCTTAGACCCACTCTAATGTGCATACCACCCCAACAGAAACCTTAGACCCACTCTAATGTGCATACCACCCCAACAGAAACCTTAGACCCACTCTAATGTGCATACCACCCCAACAGAAACCTTAGACCCACTCTAATGTGCATACCACCCCAACAGAAACCTTAGACCCACTCTAATGTGCATACCACCCCAACAGAAACCTTAGACCCACTCTAATGTGCATACCACCCCAACAGAAACCTTAGACCCACTCTAATGTGCATACCACCCCAACAGATCCACAGATGATCTCAATCTCAATCACACTCCACACTGGCCTGGCCTTTCCCAACTGGACAAAAGAAACACCTATGTGAGAATGCTGGCCTGGCCTGTCCCAACTGGACAAAAGAAACACCTATGTGAGAATGCTGGCCTGGCCTTTCCCAACTGGACAAAAGAAACACCTATGTGAGAATGCTGGCCTGGCCTTTCCCAACTGGACAAAAGAAACACCTATGTGAGAATGCTGGCCTGGCCTGTCCCAACTGGACAAAAGAAACACCTATGTGAGAATGCTGGCCTGGCCTTTCCCAACTGGACAAAAGAAACACCTATGTGAGAATGCTGGCCTGGCCTTTCCCAACTGGACAAAAGAAACACCTATGTGAGAATGCTGGCCTGGCCTTTCCCAACTGGACAAAAGAAACACCTATGTGAGAATGCTGGCCTGGCCTTTCCCAACTGGACAAAAGAAACACCTATGTGAGAATGCTGGCCTGGCCTGTCCCAACTGGACAAAAGAAACACCTATGTGAGAATGCTGGCCTGGCCTGTCCCAACTGGACAAAAGAAACACCTATGTGAGAATGCTGGCCTGGCCTGTCCCAACTGGACAAAAGAAACACCTATGTGAGAATGCTGGCCTGGCCTGTCCCAACTGGACAAAAGAAACACCTATGTGAGAATGCTGGCCTGGCCTTTCCCAACTGGACAAAAGAAACACCTATGTGAGAATGCTGGCCTGGCCTGTCCCAACTGGACAAAAGAAACACCTATGTGAGAATGCTGGCCTGGCCTGTCCCAACTGGACAAAAGAAACACCTATGTGAGAATGCTGGCCTGGCCTGTCCCAACTGGACAAAAGAAACACCTATGTGAGAATGCTGGCCTGTCCTGTCCCAACTGGACAAAAGAAACACCTATGTGAGAATGCTGGCCTGGCCTGTCCCAACTGGACAAAAGAAACACCTATGTGAGAATGCTGGCCTGGCCTGTCCCACCTGGACAAAATAAACACCTATGTGAGAATGCTGGCCTGGCCTGTCCCAACTGGACAAAAGAAACACCTATGTGAGAATGCTGGCCTGGCATGTCCCAACTGGACAAAAGAAACACCTATGTGAGAATGCTGGCCTGGCCTGTCCCAACTGGACAAAAGAAACACCTATGTGAGAATGCTGGCCTGGCCTGTCCCAACTGGACAAAAGAAACACCTATGTGAGAATGCTGGCCTGGCCTGTCCCAACTGGACAAAAGAAACACCTATGTGAGAATGCTGGCCTGGCCTTTCCCAACTGGACAAAAGAAACACCTATGTGAGAATGCTGGCCTGGCCTGTCCCAACTGGACAAAAGAAACACCTATGTGAGAATGCTGGCCTGGCCTGTCCCAACTGGACAAAAGAAACACCTATGTGAGAATGCTGGCCTGGCCTGTCCCAACTGGACAAAAGAAACACCTATGTGAGAATGCTGGCCTGTCCTGTCCCAACTGGACAAAAGAAACACCTATGTGAGAATGCTGGCCTGGCCTGTCCCAACTGGACAAAAGAAACACCTATGTGAGAATGCTGGCCTGGCCTGTCCCACCTGGACAAAATAAACACCTATGTGAGAATGCTGGCCTGGCCTGTCCCAACTGGACAAAAGAAACACCTATGTGAGAATGCTGGCCTGGCATGTCCCAACTGGACAAAAGAAACACCTATGTGAGAATGCTGGCCTGGCCTGTCCCAACTGGACAAAAGAAACACCTATGTGAGAATGCTGGCCTGGCCTGTCCCAACTGGACAAAAGAAACACCTATGTGAGAATGCTGGCCTGGCCTGTCCCAACTGGACAAAAGAAACACCTATGTGAGAATGCTGTTTATTGACTACAGCTCAGCATTCAACACCATAGTGCCAACAAAGATGATCACTAAGGACCCGGGGACTAAATAACTCCCTCTGCAACTGGATCCTGGACCTCCTGGCAGGCTGCCCCCAGCCTAAGTTGAACAATAGCCTCTCTCTCCTCTCTCTCACCTCTCAGATGGAGACATATCCCAGTTAACCAACAGTCTCTCTCCTCTCTCTCACCTCTCAGATGGAGACATATATCCCAGTTAACCAACAGCCTCTGTCTCCTCTCTCTCTCCTCTCTCTCACCTCTCAGATGGAGATATGTCCCAGTTAACCAATAGCCTTTCTCTACTCTCTCTCACCTCTCAGATGGAGACATATCCCAGTAAACCAACAGCTTCTCTCTCCTCTCTCTCACCTCTCAGATGGAGACATATCCCAGTTAACCAATAGCATCTCTCTCCTTTCTCTCACCTCTCAGATAGAGACATATCCCAGTTAACCAATAGCCTCTCTCTCCTCTCTCTCACCACTCAGATAGAGACATATCGCAGTTGACCAACAGCCTCTCTCTCCTCTCTGTCTCTCTCTCTCTCTCTCACCTCTCAGATAGAGACATATCCCAGTTAACCAATAGACTCTCTCTCCTCTCTCTCACCACTCAGATAGAGACATATCCCAGTTGACCAATAGCCTCTCTCGCCTCTCTCTCGCCTCTCAGATAGAGACATATCCCAGTTAACCAATAGCCTCTCTCTCCTCTCTGTCTCTCTCTCTCTCTCTCTCACCTCTCAGATAGAGACTTATCCCAGTTAACCAATAGCCTCTCTCTCCTCTCTCTCACCTCTCAGATAGAGACATATCCCATTTAACCAATAGCCTCTCTCACCTCTCTCTCACCTCTCTCTCACCTCAGATGGACATATATCCCAGTTAACCATGGCAGTAAAGGAATGTGAGGACTAAATAGAGCAAAAAGGAAACATTTATGAGTGAATTCAGTTGATTGGGGGAAAAGCCCATGGCCAACAAACATGTTATCTTGTCTGTTGACCAGTCTTTCCACAGGTAGAGTAGAACAGGTAGAGTTGAGCCAATTAAAGACTCTTGTTTGACCAGCCTTAAGTGTCATGACAGATGAACTTCCTTATAGAGTGATTGATTGGAGGCCCACAGCCATTAAATAACTCTAGTTATGTGACAAGTTGGCGGGTAGCCTAGTGGTTAGAGAATTGGACAAATAATTGAAATGTTGCCAGATTGAATCCTGGAGCTGACAAGGTAAAAATCTGTCCCTCTACCCCTGAAAAAGGTCGTTGACCCACTGTTCCTAGGCCATCAATGAGGGTAAGAATTTGTTCTTAGCTGAATTGCCAAGTGAAAAATAAATAAAGTCTTTACACGGATATGATGTTATTACTGTAAGAAAGAATGTGTTCTCCGTGACTTTCCTTGTTAAATAAACTTCCTGAAGATGTCACTCTTCACAGGTACTGGTCTTCCTCTCATCACGACTGGCCTACTTATCAAAACATTGTATATATGTGACCACACCAGCCCCAAGAGCCTCTCATGTCGACAACAATTATTTCAATATTTTTTTTGAGATTCCAGAAGCAATGAATCATGACAATATGACTGCAACGTTGATCAGAGGCCCCCAAAAATAACTCTGATCTTTTGACAAGTCTTTACACGGATATGATGTTATTACTGTAAGAAAGAATGTGTTCTCCGTGACTTTCCTGGTTAAATCAACTTCCTGAATGATGTCACTCTTCACAGGTTCCAGTCTACCTCCCACCAAGATTAGCCTCCCTGTCAACATGTTTTGGGTGAGTGTTGTGAAGGTACACAGGAAAGGAGGAGAAGATTCATCAGGGTAACACAAAGGACTTGTGTACCAGAGTTGTATTTCCTGTAAAATGAATGACTGACACAGTTGTTGATATCGCTCTTCTTCCTCCATCCGGAGCAACAATAACGCTCTTCAAAATTATTTATGTAGGTTTTACGTGATGATACCATTCCCACGAGCCTCTCTCACCTTTCAGATGGAGACAAATCCCAGTTAACCAATAGTCTCTCTCTCCTCTCTCTCACCTCTCAGATGGAGACATATCCCAGTTAACCAATAGCCTCTCTCTCCTCTCTCTCACCTCTCAGATGGAGACATATCCCAGTTAACCAATAGTCTCTCTCTCCTCTCTCTCACCTCTCTCTCACCTCTCAGATGGAGACATATCCCAGTTAACCAATAGCCTCTCTCTCCTCTCTCTCACCTCTCAGATGGAGACATATCCCAGTTAACCAATAGTCTCTCTCTCCTCTCTCTCACCTCTCTCTCACCTCTCAGATGGAGACATATCCCAGTTAACCAATAGCCTCTCTCTCCTCTCTCTCACCTCTCAGATGGAGACATATCCCAGTTAACCAATAGCCTCTCTCTCCTCTCTCTCACCTCTCAGATGGAGACATATCCCAGTTAACCAATAGCCTCTCTCTCCTCTCTCTCACCTCTCAGATGGAGACATATCCCAGTTAACCAATAGCCTCTCTCTCCTCTCTCTCACCTCTCACATGGAGACATATCCCAGTTAACCAATAGCCTCTCTCACCTCTCAGATGGAGACATATCCCAGTTAACCAATAGCCTCTCTCCTCTCTCTCACCTCTCAGATGGAGACATATCCCAGTTAACCAATAGCATCTCTCTCCTTTCTCTCACCTCTCAGATAGAGACATATCCCAGTTAACCAATAGCCTCTCTCTCCTCTCTCTCACCACTCAGATAGAGACATATCCCAGTTGACCAACAGCCTCTCTCTCCTCTCTGTCTCTCTCTCTCTCTCTCTCACCTCTCAGATAGAGACATATCCCAGTTAACCAATAGACTCTCTCTCCTCTCTCTCACCTCTCAGATAGAGACATATCCCAGTTAACCAATAGACTCTCTCTCCTCTCTCTCACCTCTCAGATAGAGACATATCCCAGTTAACCAATAGACTCTCTCTCCTCTCTCTCACCTCTCAGATAGAGACATATCCCAGTTAACCAATAGACTCTCTCTCCTCTCTCTCACCTCTCAGATGGAGACATATCCCAGTTAACCAATAGCCTCTCTCTCCTCTCTCTCACCTCTCAGATAGAGACATATCCCATTTAACCAATAGCCTCTCTCACCTCTCTCTCCTCTCTCTCACCTCAGATGGACATATATCCCAGTTAACCAATAGCCTCTCTCTCTCACCTCTCTCTCACCTCAGATGGACATATATCCCAGTAAACTATGGCAGTAAAGGAATGTGAGGACTAAATAGAGCAAAAAGGAAACATTTATGAGTGAATTCAGTTGATTGGGGGAAAAGCCCATGGCCAACAAACATGTTATCTTGTCTGTTGACCAGTCTTTCCACAGGTAGAGTAGAACAGGTAGAGTTGAGCCAATTAAAGACTCTTGTTTGACCAGCCTTAAACGTCATGACAGATGAACTTCCTTTTAGAGTGAGTGATGTCATGCTTCACCAGTCCTTACTGGCATCATATTTCTCCCTCTAACCTGAGCATCCAGAATGTTTAGTGTCCGTGACAGTAGCCAACCATTCAACATATTTCCTTAAACACGTTTCCTGGACATCAATTCACAGGTACCGGTCATCCTCTCATCACAACTGGCCTACTTATCAAAACATTGTATATTGTTTTATGTGACCATACCAGCCCCAAGATCCTCTCTCATCGCCAATTGTAACGATCTGAGTGTAGTGGGTGAGGAGTCAAGCGCAGGAAGCAGAGAGTTCAGGTGAGTGCTATTTTAATGCACCGACAAACGGCGAACATAAGCCAACCCACACGAACACACAGGGCGTAATGAACAACAGGGGGACTTAAACGGTCCAGGGAAAACCCACAAAATGGGAAAACACAAAACCCATAGACGTGCACACAAGTACACTAAAACAGATGGTCACAATAATTAATCCCGCACAAGGAACTCTGCGGGCCGGCTGACTAATAAAGCCTTACTACCTAATTCAAAACAGGTGCACTCAATCAACACATAAGGAGGGGGAGGAAATAATCAGTAGCAGCTAGTAGGCCGGCGACGACGACCGCCGAGCGCCACCCGAACGGGAAGGGAGTGTCCTTCGGTCGGAGTCGTGACACCAATAATTATGTCAATCTTTAATTAAAATCTAGAAGCAATGAAGCATGACAATATGACTGCAATGTTGTGGCTTTTAAATAACTCTAGTTATGTGACAAGTTGGCAGGTAGCCTAGTGGTTAGAGAATTGGACTAATAATTGAAATGTTGCCAGATTGAATCCTGGAGCTGACAAGGTAAAAATCTGTCCCTCGACCCCTGAAAAGGTCGTTGACCCACTGTTCCTAGGCCATCAATGAAAGTAAGAATTTGTTCTTAGCTGAATTGCCAAGTTAAAAATAAATAAAGTCTTTACACGGATATGATGTTATTACTGTAAGAAAGAATGTGTTCTCCGTGACTTTCCTTGTTAAATAAACTTCCTGAAGATGTCACTCTTCACAGGTACTGGTCTTCCTCTCATCACGACTGGCCTACTTATCAAAACATTGTATATATGTGACCACACCAGCCCCAAGAGCCTCTCACGTCCACAATAATTGTGTCAATATTTTTTTTGAGATTCCAGAAGCAATGAATCATGACAATATGACTGCAACGTTGATCAGAGGCCCCCAAAAATAACTCTGATCTTTTGACAAGTCTTTACACGGATATGATGTTATTACTGTAAGAAAGAATGTGTTCTCCGTGACTTTCCTGGTTAAATCAACTTCCTGAATGATGTCACTCTTCACAGGTTCCAGTCTACCTCCCACCAAGATTAGCCTCCACGTGTTTTGGGTGAGTGTTGTGAAGGTACACAGGAAAGGAGGAGAAGATTCATCAGGGTAACACAAAGGACTTGTGTACCAGAGTTGTATTTCCTGTAAAATGAATGACTGACACAGTTGTTGATATCGCTCTTCATCCTCCATCCGGAGGAACAATAACGCTCTTCAAAATTATTTATGTAGGTTTTACGTGATGATACCATTCCCACGAGCCTCTCTCACCTTTCAGATGGAGACATATCCCAGTTAACCAATAGCCTCTCTCTCCTCTCTCTCACCTCTCAGATGGAGACATATCCCAGTTAACCAATAGCCTCTCTCTCCTCTCTCTCACCTCTCAGATGGAGACATATCCCAGTTAACCAATAGCCTCTCTCTCCTCTCTCACCTCTCAGATGGAGACATATCCCAGTTAACCAATAGCCTCTCTCTCCTCTCTCTCACCTCTCACATGGAGACATATCCCAGTTAACCAATAGCCTCTCTCACCTCTCAGATGGAGACATATCCCAGTTAACCAATAGCCTCTCTCCTCTCTCTCACCTCTCAGATGGAGACATATCCCAGTTAACCAATAGCATCTCTCTCCTTTCTCTCACCTCTCAGATAGAGACATATCCCAGTTAACCAATAGCCTCTCTCTCCTCTCTCTCACCACTCAGATAGAGACATATCCCAGTTGACCAACAGCCTCTCTCTCCTCTCTGTCTCTCTCTCTCTCTCTCTCACCTCTCAGATAGAGACATATCCCAGTTAACCAACAGCCTCTCTCTCCTCTCTCTCACCTCTCAGATGGAGACATATCCCAGTTAACCAACAGCCTCTCTCTCCTCTCTCTCACCTCTCAGATAGAGACATATCCCATTTAACCAATAGCCTCTCTCTCTCACCTCTCTCTCACCTCAGATGGACATATATCCCAGTAAACTATGGCAGTAAAGGAATGTGAGGACTAAATAGAGCAAAAAGGAAACATTTATGAGTGAATTCAGTGTATTGGGGGAAAAGCCCATGGCCAACAAACATGTTATCTTGTCTGTTGACCAGTCTTTCCACAGGTAGAGTAGAACAGGTAGAGTTGAGCCAATTAAAGACTCTTGTTTGACCAGCCTTAAACGTCATGACAGATGAACTTCCTTTTAGAGTGAGTGATGTCATGCTTCACCAGTCCTTACTGGCATCATATTTCTCCCTCTAACCTGAGCATCCAGAATGTTTAGTGTCCGTGACAGTAGCCAACCATTCAACATATTTCCTTAAACACGTTTCCTGGACATCAATTCACAGGTACCGGTCATCCTCTCATCACAACTGGCCTACTTATCAAAACATTGTATATTGTTTTATGTGACCATACCAGCCCCAAGATCCTCTCTCATCGCCAATTGTAACGATCTGAGTGTAGTGGGTGAGGAGTCAAGCGCAGGAAGCAGAGAGTTCAGGTGAGTGCTATTTTAATGCACCGACAAACGGCGAACATAAGCCAACCCACACGAACACACAGGGCGTAATGAACAACAGGGGGACTTAAACGGTCCAGGGAAAACCCACAAAATGGGAAAAACACAAAACCCATAGACGTGCACACAAGTACACTAAAACAGATGGTCACAATAATTAATCCCGCACAAGGAACTCTGCGGGCCGGCTGACTAATAAAGCCTTACTACCTAATTCAAAACAGGTGCACTCAATCAACACATAAGGAGGGGAGGAAATAATCAGTAGCAGCTAGTAGGCCGGCGACGACGACCGCGAGCGCCACCCGAACGGGAAGGGGAGTGTCCTTCGGTCGGAGTCGTGACACCAATAATTATGTCAATCTTTAATTAAAATCTAGAAGCAATGAAGCATGACAATATGACTGCAATGTTGTGGCTTTTAAATAACTCTAGTTATGTGACAAGTTGGCAGGTAGCCTAGTGGTTAGAGAATTGGACTAATAATTGAAATGTTGCCAGATTGAATCCTGGAGCTGACAAGGTAAAAATCTGTCCCTCGACCCCTGAAAAAGGTCGTTGACCCACTGTTCCTAGGCCATCAATGAGGTTCTTAGCTGGTAAGAATTTGTCTTTCGGATTAGCTGAATTGTTCTCCGTGAAGTTAAAAATGAAAATAAAGTCTTCTTTCACACGGATATGATGTTATTACTGTCCACAATAAGTCAAAGAATGTGTTCTCTTTTGACAAGTCTTTACGGATATGATGACTTTCCTTGTTAAATAAACTTCCTGAAGATGTCACTCTTCACAGGTACTGGTCTTCCTCTCATCACGACTGGCCTACTTATCAAAACATTGTATATATGTGACCACACCAGCCCCAAGAGCCTCTCACGTCCACAATAATTGTGTCAATATTTTTTTTGAGATTCCAGAAGCAATGAATCATGACAATATGACTGCAACGTTGATCAGAGGCCCCAAAATAACTCTGATATTTTGACAAGTCTTTACACGGATATGATGTTATTACTGTAAGAAAGAATGTGTTCTCCGTGACTTTCCTGGTTAAATCAACTTCCTGAATGATGTCACTCTTCACAGGTTCCAGTCTACCTCCCACCAAGATTAGCCTCCACGTGTTTTGGGTGAGTGTTGTGAAGGTACACAGGAAAGGAGGAGAAGATTCATCAGGGTAACACAAAGGACTTGTGTACCAGAGTTGTATTTCCTGTAAAATGAATGACTGACACAGTTGTTGATATCGCTCTTCTTCCTCCATCCGGAGCAACAATAACGCTCTTCAAAATTATTTATGTAGGTTTACGTGATGATACCATTCCCACGAGCCTCTCTCACCTTTCAGATGGAGACATATCCCAGTTAACCAATAGCCTCTCTCTCCTCTCTCTCACCTCTCTCTCACCTCTCAGATGGAGACATATCCCAGTTAACCAATAGTCTCTCTCTCCTCTCTCTCACCTCTCAGATGGAGACATATCCCAGTTAACCAATAGCCTCTCTCTCCTCTCTCTCACCTCTCAGATGGAGACATATCCCAGTTAACCAACAGCCTCTCTCTCCTCTCTCTCACCTCTCACATGGAGACATATCCCAGTTAACCAATAGCCTCTCTCACCTCTCAGATGGAGACATATCCCAGTTAACCAATAGCATCTCTCTCCTTTCTCTCACCTCTCAGATAGAGACATATCCCAGTTGACCAATAGCCTCTCTCTCCTCTCTCTCACTCAGATAGAGACATATCCCAGTTGACCAACAGCCTCTCTCTCCTCTCTGTCTCTCTCTCTCTCTCTCTCACCTCTCAGATAGAGACATATCCCAGTTAACCAATAGACTCTCTCTCCTCTCTCTCACCACTCAGATAGAGACATATCCCAGTTGACCAATAGCCTCTCTCGCCTCTCTCTCGCCTCTCAGATAGAGACATATCCCAGTTAACCAATAGCCTCTCTCTCCTCTCTCTCACCACTCAGATAGAGACATATCCCAGTTGACCAACAGCCTCTCTCTCCTCTCTGTCTCTCTCTCTCTCTCTCTCTCTCACCTCTCAGATAGAGACATATCCCAGTTAACCAATAGCATCTCTCTCCTCTCTCTCACCTCTCAAATAGAGACATATCCCAGTTAACCAACAGCCTCTCTCTCCTCTCTCTCACCTCTCAGATGGAGACATTTCCCAGGTAACCAATAGCCTCTCTCTCCTCTTTCCCCTCTCAGATAGAGACATATCCCAGTTAACCAACAGCCTCTCTCTCCTCTCTGTCTCTCTCTCTCTCTCTCTCACCTCTCAGATAGAGACATATCCCAGTTAACCAATAGCATCTCTCTCCTCTCTCTCACCTCTCAAATAGAGACATATCCCAGTTAACCAACAGCCTCTCTCTCCTCTCTCTCACCTCTCAGATGGAGACATTTCCCAGGTAACCAATAGCCTCTCTCTCCTCTTTCCCCTCTCAGATAGAGACATATCCCAGTTAACCAACAGCCTCTCTCTCCTCTCTGTCTCTCTCTCTCTCTCTCTCACCTCTCAGATAGAGACATATCCCAGTTAACCAATAGCATCTCTCTCCTCTCTCTCACCTCTCAAATAGAGACATATCCCAGTTAACCAACAGCCTCTCTCTCCTCTCTCTCACCTCTCAGATGGAGACATTTCCCAGGTAACCAATAGCCTCTCTCTCCTCTTTCCCCTCTCAGATAGAGACATATCCCAGTTAACCAACAGCCTCTCTCTCCTCTCTCTCACCTCTCAGATGGAGACATATCCCAGTTAACCAATAGCCTCTCTCTCCTCTCTCTCACCTCTCAGATAGAGACATATCCCATTTAACCAATAGCCTCTCTCTCCTCTTTCCCCTCTCAGATAGAGACATATCCCAGTTAACCAACAGCCTCTCTCTCCTCTCTCTCACCTCTCAGATGGAGACATATCCCAGTTAACCAATAGCCTCTCTCTCCTCTCTCTCACCTCTCAGATAGAGACATATCCCAGTTGACCAACAGCCTCTCTCTCCTCTCTGTCTCTCTCTCTCTCTCTCTCACCTCTCAGATAGAGACTTATCCCAGTTAACCAATAGCCTCTCTCTCCTCTCTCTCACCTCTCAGATAGAGACATATCCCATTTAACCAATAGCCTCTCTCTCTCACCTCTCTCTCACCTCAGATGGACATATATCCCAGTAAACTATGGCAGTAAAGGAATGTGAGGACTAAATAGAGCAAAAAGGAAACATTTATGAGTGAATTCAGTTGATTGGGGGAAAAGCCCATGGCCAACAAACATGTTATCTTGTCTGTTGACCAGTCTTTCCACAGGTAGAGTAGAACAGGTAGAGTTGAGCCAATTAAAGACTCTTGTTTGACCAGCCTTAAACGTCATGACAGATGAACTTCCTTTTAGAGTGAGTGATGTCATGCTTCACCAGTCCTTACTGGCATCATATTTCTCCCTCTAACCTGAGCATCCAGAATGTTTAGTGT
Source organism: Oncorhynchus nerka (assembly GCF_034236695.1). NCBI lineage: Eukaryota > Metazoa > Chordata > Actinopteri > Salmoniformes > Salmonidae > Oncorhynchus > Oncorhynchus nerka. Next base: position 111,091 of record NW_027040014.1, read on the forward strand.
CCGTGACAGTAGCCAACCATTCAACATATTTCCTTAAACACGTTTCCTGGACATCAATTCACAGGTACCGGTCATCCTCTCATCACAACTGGCCTACTTATCAAAACATTGTATATTGTTTTATGTGACCATACCAGCCCCAAGATCCTCTCTCATCGCCAATTGTAACGATCTGAGTGTAGTGGGTGAGGAGTCAAGCGCAGGAAGCAGAGAGTTCAGGTGAGTGCTATTTTAATGCACCGACAAACGGCGAACATAAGCCAACCCACACGAACACACAGGGCGTAATGAACAACAGGGGGACTTAAACGGTCCAGGGAAAACCCACAAAATGGGAAAAACACAAAACCCATAGACGTGCACACAAGTACACTAAAACAGATGGTCACAATAATTAATCCCGCACAAGGAACTCTGCGGGCCGGCTGACTAATAAAGCCTTACTACCTAATTCAAAACAGGTGCACTCAATCAACACATAAGGAGGGGGAGGAAATAATCAGTAGCAGCTAGTAGGCCGGCGACGACGACCGCCGAGCGCCACCCGAACGGGAAGGGGAGTGTCCTTCGGTCGGAGTCGTGACACCAATAATTATGTCAATCTTTAATTAAAATCTAGAAGCAATGAAGCATGACAATATGACTGCAATGTTGTGGCTTTTAAATAACTCTAGTTATGTGACAAGTTGGCAGGTAGCCTAGTGGTTAGAGAATTGGACTAATAATTGAAATGTTGCCAGATTGAATCCTGGAGCTGACAAGGTAAAAATCTGTCCCTCGACCCTGAAAAGGTCGTTGACCCACTGTTCCTAGGCCATCAATGAAAGTAAGAATTTGTTCTTAGCTGAATTGCCAAGTTAAAAATAAATAAAGTCTTTACACGGATATGATGTTATTACTGTAAGAAAGAATGTGTTCTCCGTGACTTTCCTTGTTAAATAAACTTCCTGAAGATGTCACTCTTCACAGGTACTGGTCTTCCTCTCATCACGACTGGCCTACTTATCAAAACATTGTATATATGTGACCACACCAGCCCCAAGAGCCTCTCACGTCCACAATAATTGTGTCAATATTTTTTTTGAGATTCCAGAAGCAATGAATCATGACAATATGACTGCAACGTTGATCAGAGGCCCCCAAAAATAACTCTGATCTTTTGACAAGTCTTTACACGGATATGATGTTATTACTGTAAGAAAGAATGTGTTCTCCGTGACTTTCCTGGTTAAATCAACTTCCTGAATGATGTCACTCTTCACAGGTTCCAGTCTACCTCCCACCAAGATTAGCCTCCCTGTCAACATGTTTTGGGTGAGTGTTGTGAAGGTACACAGGAAAGGAGGAGAAGATTCATCAGGGTAACACAAAGGACTTGTGTACCAGAGTTGTATTTCCTGTAAAATGAATGACTGACACAGTTGTTGATATCGCTCTTCATCCTCCATCCGGAGGAACAATAACGCTCTTCAAAATTATTTATGTAGGTTTTACGTGATGATACCATTCCCACGAGCCTCTCTCACCTTTCAGATGGAGACATATCCCAGTTAACCAATAGCCTCTCTCTCCTCTCTCTCACCTCTCAGATGGAGACATATCCCAGTTAACCAATAGCCTCTCTCTCCTCTCTCTCACCTCTCAGATGGAGACATATCCCAGTTAACCAATAGCCTCTCTCTCCTCTCTCTCACCTCTCAGATGGAGACATATCCCAGTTAACCAATAGCCTCTCTCTCCTCTCTCTCACCTCTCACATGGAGACATATCCCAGTTAACCAATAGCCTCTCTCACCTCTCAGATGGAGACATATCCCAGTTAACCAATAGCCTCTCTCCTCTCTCTCACCTCTCAGATGGAGACATATCCCAGTTAACCAATAGCATCTCTCTCCTCTCTCTCACCTCTCAGATGGAGACATATCCCAGTTAACCAATAGCATCTCTCTCCTTTCTCTCACCTCTCAGATAGAGACATATCCCAGTTAACCAATAGCCTCTCTCTCCTCTCTCTCACCACTCAGATAGAGACATATCCCAGTTGACCAACAGCCTCTCTCTCCTCTCTGTCTCTCTCTCTCTCTCTCTCACCTCTCAGATAGAGACATATCCCAGTTAACCAATAGACTCTCTCTCCTCTCTCTCACCACTCAGATAGAGACATATCCAAGTTGACCAATAGTCTCTCTCGCCTCTCTCTCGCCTCTCAGATAGAGACATATCCCAGTTAACCAATAGCCTCTCTCTCCTCTCTCTCACCACTCAGATAGAGACATATCCCAGTTGACCAACAGCCTCTCTCTCCTCTCTGTCTCTCTCTCTCTCTCTCTCACCTCTCAGATAGAGACATATCCCAGTTAACCAATAGACTCTCTCTCTCTCTCTCACCTCTCAGATGGAGACATATCCCAGTTAACCAACAGCCTCTCTCTCCTCTCTCTCACCTCTCAGATAGAGACATATCCCAGTTAACCAATAGCCTCTCTCTCTCTCTCTCTCACCTCAGATGGACATATATCCCAGTAAACTATGGCAGTAAAGGAATGTGAGGACTAAATAGAGCAAAAGGAAACATTTATGAGTGAATTCAGTTGATTGGGGGAAAAGCCCATGGCCAACAAACATGTTATCTTGTCTGTTGACCAGTCTTTCCACAGGTAGAGTAGAACAGGTAGAGTTGAGCCAATTAAAGACTCTTGTTTGACCAGCCTTAAACGTCATGACAGATGAACTTCCTTTTAGAGTGAGTGATGTCATGCTTCACCAGTCCTTACTGGCATCATATTTCTCCCTCTAACCTGAGCATCCAGAATGTTTAGTGTCCGTGACAGTAGCCAACCATTCAACATATTTCCTTAAACACGTTTCCTGGACATCAATTCACAGGTACCGGTCATCCTCTCATCACAACTGGCCTACTTATCAAAACATTGTATATTGTTTTATGTGACCATACCAGCCCCAAGATCCTCTCTCATCGCCAATTGTAACGATCTGAGTGTAGTGGGTGAGGAGTAAAGGAAGCAGAGAGTTCAGGTGAGTGCTATTTTAATGCACCGACAAACGGCGAACATAAGGAAACGAACACACAGGGCGTAATGAACAACAGGGGGACTTAAACGGTCCAGGGAAAACCCACAAAATGGGAAAAACACAAAACCCATAGACGTGCACACAAGTACACTAAAACAGATGGTCACAATAATTAATCCCGCACAAGGAACTCTGCGGGCCGGCTGACTAATAAAGCCTTACTACCTAATTCAAAACAGGTGCACTCAATCAACACATAAGGAGGGGGAGGAAATAATCAGTAGCAGCTAGTAAAGACCGCCGAGCGCCACCCGAACGGGAAGGGGAGTGTCCTTTCGGAGTGTGACACCAATAATTATGTCAATCTTTAATTAAAATCTAGAAGCAATGAAGCATGACAATATGACTGCAATGTTGTGGCTTTTAAATAACTCTAGTTATGTGACAAGTTGGCAGGTAGCCTAGTGGTTAGAGAATTGGACTAATAATTGAAATGTTGCCAGATTGAATCCTGGAGCTGACAAGGTAAAAATCTGTCCCTCGACCCCTGAAAAAGGTCGTTGACCCACTGTTCCTAGGCCATCAATGAAAGTAAGAATTTGTTCTTAGCTGAATTGCCAAGTTAAAAATAAATAAAGTCTTTACACGGATATGATGTTATTACTGTAAGAAAGAATGTGTTCTCCGTGACTTTCCTTGTTAAATAAACTTCCTGAAGATGTCACTCTTCACAGGTACTGGTCTTCCTCTCATCACGACTGGCCTACTTATCAAAACATTGTATATATGTGACCACACCAGCCCCAAGAGCCTCTCACGTCCACAATAATTGTGTCAATATTTTTTTTGAGATTCCAGAAGCAATGAATCATGACAATATGACTGCAACGTTGATCAGAGGCCCCCAAAAATAACTCTGATCTTTTGACAAGTCTTTACACGGATATGATGTTATTACTGTAAGAAAGAATGTGTTCTCCGTGACTTTCCTGGTTAAATCAACTTCCTGAATGATGTCACTCTTCACAGGTTCCAGTCTACCTCCCACCAAGATTAGCCTCCACGTGTTTTGGGTGAGTGTTGTGAAGGTACACAGGAAAGGAGGAGAAGATTCATCAGGGTAACACAAAGGACTTGTGTACCAGAGTTGTATTTCCTGTAAAATGAATGACTGACACAGTTGTTGATATCGCTCTTCTTCCTCCATCCGGAGGAACAATAACGCTCTTCAAAATTATTTATGTAGGTTTTACGTGATGATACCATTCCCACGAGCCTCTCTCACCTTTCAGATGGAGACATATCCCAGTTAACCAATAGCCTCTCTCTCCTCTCTCTCACCTCTCTCTCACCTCTCAGATGGAGACATATCCCAGTTAACCAATAGTCTCTCTCTCCTCTCTCTCACCTCTCAGATGGAGACATATCCCAGTTAACCAATAGCCTCTCTCTCCTCTCTCTCACCTCTCAGATGGAGACATATCCCAGTTAACCAACAGCCTCTCTCTCCTCTCTCTCACCTCTCACATGGAGACATATCCCAGTTAACCAATAGCCTCTCTCACCTCTCAGATGGAGACATATCCCAGTTAACCAATAGCATCTCTCTCCTTTCTCTCACCTCTCAGATAGAGACATATCCCAGTTAACCAATAGCCTCTCTCTCCTCTCTCTCACCACTCAGATAGAGACATATCCCAGTTGACCAACAGCCTCTCTCTCCTCTCTGTCTCTCTCTCTCTCTCACCTCTCAGATAGAGACATATCCCAGTTAACCAATAGACTCTCTCTCCTCTCTCTCACCACTCAGATAGAGACATATCCCAGTTGACCAATAGCCTCTCTCGCCTCTCTCTCGCCTCTCAGATAGAGACATATCCCAGTTAACCAATAGCCTCTCTCTCCTCTCTCTCACCACTCAGATAGAGACATATCCCAGTTGACCAACAGCCTCTCTCTCCTCTCTGTCTCTCTCTCTCTCTCTCTCACCTCTCAGATAGAGACATATCCCAGTTAACCAATAGCATCTCTCTCCTCTCTCTCACCTCTCAAATAGAGACATATCCCAGTTAACCAACAGCCTCTCTCTCCTCTCTCTCACCTCTCAGATGGAGACATTTCCCAGGTAACCAATAGCCTCTCTCTCCTCTTTCCCCTCTCAGATAGAGACATATCCCAGTTAACCAACAGCCTCTCTCTCCTCTCTCTCTCTCTCTCTCTCTCTCTCTCACCTCTCAGATAGAGACATATCCCAGTTAACCAATAGCATCTCTCTTTTCTCTCTCACCTCTCAAATAGAGACATATCCCAGTTAACCAACAGCCTCTCTCTCCTCTCTCTCACCTCTCAGATGGAGACATTTCCCAGGTAACCAATAGCCTCTCTCTCCTCTTTCCCCTCTCAGATAGAGACATATCCCAGTTAACCAACAGCCTCTCTCTCCTCTCTGTCTCTCTCTCTCTCTCTCACCTCTCAGATAGAGACATATCCCAGTTAACCAATAGCATCTCTCTCCTCTCTCTCACCTCTCAAATAGAGACATATCCCAGTTAACCAACAGCCTCTCTCTCCTCTCTCTCACCTCTCAGATGGAGACATTTCCCAGGTAACCAATAGCCTCTCTCTCCTCTTTCCCCTCTCAGATAGAGACATATCCCAGTTAACCAACAGCCTCTCTCTCCTCTCTCTCACCTCTCAGATGGAGACATATCCCAGTTAACCAATAGCCTCTCTCTCCTCTCTCTCACCTCTCAGATATAGACATATCCCATTTAACCAATAGCCTCTCTCTCCTCTTTCCCCTCTCAGATAGAGACATATCCCAGTTAACCAACAGCCTCTCTCTCCTCTCTCTCACCTCTCAGATGGAGACATATCCCAGTTAACCAATAGCCTCTCTCTCCTCTCTCTCACCTCTCAGATAGAGACATATCCCAGTTGACCAACAGCCTCTCTCTCCTCTCTGTCTCTCTCTCTCTCTCTCACCTCTCAGATAGAGACTTATCCCAGTTAACCAATAGCCTCTCTCTCCTCTCTCTCACCTCTCAGATAGAGACATATCCCATTTAACCAATAGCCTCTCTCTCTCACCTCTCTCTCACCTCAGATGGACATATATCCCAGTAAACTATGGCAGTAAAGGAATGTGAGGACTAAATAGAGCAAAAAGGAAACATTTATGAGTGAATTCAGTTGATTGGGGGAAAAGCCCATGGCCAACAAACATGTTATCTTGTCTGTTGACCAGTCTTTCCACAGGTAGAGTAGAACAGGTAGAGTTGAGCCAATTAAAGACTCTTGTTTGACCAGCCTTAAACGTCATGACAGATGAACTTCCTTTTAGAGTGAGTGATGTCATGCTTCACCAGTCCTTACTGGCATCATATTTCTCCCTCTAACCTGAGCATCCAGAATGTTTAGTGTCCGTGACAGTAGCCAACCATTCAACATATTTCCTTAAACACGTTTCCTGGACATCAATTCACAGGTACCGGTCATCCTCTCATCACAACTGGCCTACTTATCAAAACATTGTATATTGTTTTATGTGACCATACCAGCCCCAAGATCCTCTCTCATCGCCAATTGTAACGATCTGAGTGTAGTGGGTGAGGAGTCAAGCGCAGGAAGCAAGAGAGTTCAGGTGAGTGCTATTTTAATGCACCGACAAACGGCGAACATAAGCCAACCCACACGAACACACAGGGCGTAATGAACAACAGGGGGACTTAAACGGTCCAGGGAAAACCCACAAAATGGGAAAAACACAAAACCCATAGACGTGCACACAAGTACACTAAAACAGATGGTCACAATAATTAATCCCGCACAAGGAACTCTGCGGGCCGGCTGACTAATAAAGCCTTACTACCTAATTCAAAACAGGTGCACTCAATCAACACATAAGGAGGGGGAGGAAATAATCAGTAGCAGCTAGTAGGCCGGCGACGACGACCGCCGAGCGCCACCCGAACGGGAAGGGGAGTGTCCTTCGGTCGGAGTCGTGACACCAATAATTATGTCAATCTTTAATTAAAATCTAGAAGCAATGAAGCATGACAATATGACTGCAATGTTGTGGCTTTTAAATAACTCTAGTTATGTGACAAGTTGGCAGGTAGCCTAGTGGTTAGAGAATTGGACTAATAATTGAAATGTTGCCAGATTGAATCCTGGAGCTGACAAGGTAAAAATCTGTCCCTCGACCCCTGAAAAAGGTCGTTGACCCACTGTTCCTAGGCCATCAATGAAAGTAAGAATTTGTTCTTAGCTGAATTGCCAAGTTAAAAATAAATAAAGTCTTTACACGGATATGATGTTATTACTGTAAGAAAGAATGTGTTCTCCGTGACTTTCCTTGTTAAATAAACTTCCTGAAGATGTCACTCTTCACAGGTACTGGTCTTCCTCTCATCACGACTGGCCTACTTATCAAAACATTGTATATATGTGACCACACCAGCCCCAAGAGCCTCTCACGTCCACAATAATTGTGTCAATATTTTTTTGAGATTCCAGAAGCAATGAATCATGACAATATGACTGCAACGTTGATCAGAGGCCCCCAAAAATAACTCTGATCTTTTGACAAGTCTTTACACGGATATGATGTTATTACTGTAAGAAAGAATGTGTTCTCCGTGACTTTCCTGGTTAAATCAACTTCCTGAATGATGTCACTCTTCACAGGTTCCAGTCTACCTCCCACCAAGATTAGCCTCCCTGTCAACATGTTTTGGGTGAGTGTTGTGAAGGTACACAGGAAAGGAGGAGAAGATTCATCAGGGTAACACAAAGGACTTGTGTACCACAGTTGTATTTCCTGTAAAATGAATGACTGACACAGTTGTTGATATCGCTCTTCTTCCTCCATCCGGAGGAACAATAACGCTCTTCAAAATTATTTATGTAGGTTTTACGTGATGATACCATTCCCACGAGCCTCTCTCACCTTTCAGATGGAGACATATCCCAGTTAACCAATAGCCTCTCTCTCCTCTCTCTCACCTCTCTCTCACCTCTCAGATGGAGACATATCCCAGTTAACCAATAGCCTCTCTCTCCTCTCTCTCACCTCTCAGATAGAGACATATCCCAGTTAACCAATAGCCTCTCTCTCCTCTCTCTCACCTCTCAGATGGAGACAAATCCCAGTTAACCAATAGCCTCTCTCACCTCTCTCTCACCTCTCTCTCACCTCTCAGATGGAGACATATCCCAGTTAACCAATAGCCTCTCTCTCCTCTCTCTCACCTCTCTCTCACCTCTCAGATGGAGACATATCCCAGTTAACCAATAGTCTCTCTCTCCTCTCTCTCACCTCTCAGATGGAGACATATCCCAGTTAACCAATAGCCTCTCTCTCCTCTCTCTCACCTCTCAGATGGAGACATATCCCAGTAAACCAACAGCTTCTCTCTCCTCTCTCTCACCTCTCAGATGGAGACATATCCCAGTTAACCAATAGCATCTCTCTCCTTTCTCTCACCTCTCAGATAGAGACATATCCCAGTTAACCAATAGCCTCTCTCTCCTCTCTCTCACCACTCAGATAGAGACATATCGCAGTTGACCAACAGCCTCTCTCTCCTCTCTGTCTCTCTCTCTCTCTCTCACCTCTCAGATAGAGACATATCCCAGTTAACCAATAGACTCTCTCTCCTCTCTCTCACCACTCAGATAGAGACATATCCCAGTTGACCAATAGCCTCTCTCGCCTCTCTCTCGCCTCTCAGATAGAGACATATCCCAGTTAACCAATAGCCTCTCTCTCCTCTCTGTCTCTCTCTCTCTCTCTCTCACCTCTCAGATAGAGACTTATCCCAGTTAACCAATAGCCTCTCTCTCCTCTCTCTCACCTCTCAGATAGAGACATATCCCATTTAACCAATAGCCTCTCTCACCTCTCTCTCACCTCTCTCTCACCTCAGATGGACATATATCCCAGTTAACCAATAGCCTCTCTCTCTCCTCTCTCTCACCTCAGATGGACATATATCCCAGTAAACTATGGCAGTAAAGGAATGTGAGGACTAAATAGAGCAAAAAGGAAACATTTATGAGTGAATTCAGTTGATTGGGGGAAAAGCCCATGGCCAACAAACATGTTATCTTGTCTGTTGACCAGTCTTTCCACAGGTAGAGTAGAACAGGTAGAGTTGAGCCAATTAAAGACTCTTGTTTGACCAGCCTTAAGTGTCATGACAGATGAACTTCCTTATAGAGTGATTGATTCTATCTCCCACTCCATTAAATAACTCTAGTTATGTGACAAGTTGGCAGGTAGCCTATTGGTTAGAGAATTGGACTAATAATTGAAATGTTGCCAGATTGAATCCTGGAGCTGACAAGGTAAAAATCTGTCCCTCTACCCCTGAAAAAGGTCGTTGACCCACTGTTCCTAGGCCATCAATGAGGGTAAGAATTTGTTCTTAGCTGAATTGCCAAGTGAAAAATAAATAAAGTCTTTACACGGATATGATGTTATTACTGTAAGAAAGAATGTGTTCTCCGTGACTTTCCTTGTTAAATAAACTTCCTGAATGATGTCACTCTTCACAGGTACTGGTCTTCCTCTCATCACGACTGGCCTACTTATCAAAACATTGTATATATGTGACCACACCAGCCCCAAGAGCCTCTCATGTCACTCAATTATTTCAATATTTTTTTGAGATTCCAGAAGCAATGAATCATGACAATATGACTGCAACGTTGATCAGAGGCCCCCAAAATAACTCTGATATTTTGACAAGTCTTTACACGGATATGATGTTATTACTGTAAGAAAGAATGTGTTCTCCGTGACTTTCCTGGTTAAATCAACTTCCTGAATGATGTCACTCTTCACAGGTTCCAGTCTACCTCCCACCAAGATTAGCCTCCCTGTCAACATGTTTTGGGTGAGTGTTGTGAAGGTACACAGGAAAGATGAGAAGATTCATCAGGTAACACAAAGGACTTGTGTACCAGAGTTGTATTTCCTGTAAAATGAATGACTGACACAGTTGTTGATATCGCTCTTCATCCTCCATCCGGAGGAACAATAACTCTCTTCAAAATTATTTATGTAGGTTTTACGTGATGATACCATTCCCACGAGCCTCTCTCACCTTTCAGATGGAGACAAATCCCAGTTAACCAATAGCCTCTTCTCCTCTCTCTCACCTCTCTCTCACCTCTCAGATGGAGACATATCCCAGTTAACCAATAGTCTCTCTCTCCTCTCTCTCACCTCTCAGATGGAGACATATCCCAGTTAACCAATAGCCTCTCTCTCCTCTCTCTCACCTCTCAGATGGAGACATATCCCAGTTAACCAACAGCCTCTCTCTCCTCTCTCTCACTCTCTCACAGTTTTTTGGAGACATATCCCAGTTAACCAATAGCCTCTCTCACCTCTCAGATGGAGACATATCCCAGTTAACCAATAGCATCTCTCTCCTTTCTCTCACCTCTCAGATAGAGACATATCCCAGTTAACCAATAGCCTCTCTCTCCTCTCTCTCACCACTCAGATAGAGACATATCCCAGTTGACCAACAGCCTCTCTCTCCTCTCTGTCTCTCCTCTCTCTCTCTCACCTCTCAGATAGAGACATATCCCAGTTAACCAATAGACTCTCTCTCCTCTCTCTCACCACTCAGATAGAGACATATCCCAGTTGACCAATAGCCTCTCTCTCTCCTCTCTCTCACCTCTCAGATAGAGACATATCCCAGTTAACCAATAGCCTCTCTCTCCTCTCTCTCACCTCTCAGATAGAGACATATCCCAGTTGACCAACAGCTGATCTCTGTCTCTCTCTCTCTCTCTCTCACCTCTCAGATAGAGACATATCCCAGTTAACCAATAGCCTCTCTCTCCTCTCTCTCACCTCTCAGATAGAGACATATCCCAGTTAACCAACAGCCTCTCTCTCCTCTCTCTCACCTCTCAGATAGAGACATATCCCAGGTAACCAATAGCCTCTCTCTCCTCTTTCCCCTCTCAGATGGAGACATATCCCAGTTAACCAACAGCCTCTCTCTCCTCTCTCTCTCTCTCTCTCTCTCTCACCTCTCAGATGGAGACATATCCCAGTTAACCAATAGCATCTCTCTCCTCTCTCTCACCTCTCAGATAGAGACATATCCCAGTTAACCAACAGCCTCTCTCTCCTCTCTCTCACCTCTCAGATGGAGACATTTCCCAGTTAACCAATAGCCTCTCTCTCTCTCTCTCTCCCTCTCAGATCAGAGACATATCCCAGTTAACCAACAGCCTCTCTCTCCTCTCTCTCACCTCTCAGATGGAGACATATCCCAGTTAACCAATAGCCTCTCTCTCCTCTCTCTCACCTCTCAGATAGAGACATATCCCATTTAACCAATAGCCTCTCTCACCTCTCTCTCACCTCTCTCTCACCTCAGATGGACATATATCCCAGTTAACTATGGCAGTAAAGGAATGTGAGGACTAAATAGAGCAAAAAGGAAACATTTATGAGTGAATTCAGTTGATTGGGGGAAAAGCCCATGGCCAACAAACATGTTATCTTGTCTGTTGACCAGTCTTTCCACAGGTAGAGTAGAACAGGTAGAGTTGAGCCAATTAAAGACTCTTGTTTGACCAGCCTTAAACGTCATGACAGATGAACTTCCTTTTAGAGTGAGTGATGTCATGCTTCACCAGTCCTTACTGGCATCATATTTCTCCCTCTAACCTGAGCATCCAGAATGTTTAGTGTCCGTGACAGTAGCCAACCATTCAACATATTTCCTTAAACACGTTTCCTGGACATCAATTCACAGGTACCGGTCATCCTCTCATCACAACTGGCCTACTTATCAAAACATTGTATATTGTTTTATGTGACCATACCAGCCCCAAGATCCTCTCTCATCGCCAATTGTAACGATCTGAGTGTAGTGGGTGAGGAGTCAGCGCAGGAAGCAGAGAGTTCAGGTGAGTGCTATTTTTAATCACCGACAAATGGACATAAGCCAACCCCACGTAACACACAGGGCGTAATGAACAACAGGGGACTTAAACGGTCCAGGAAAACCCACAAAATGGGAAAAACACAAAACCCATAGACGTGCACACAAGTACACTAAAACAGACGGTCACAACAATAATTAATCCCGCACAAGGAACTCTGCGGGCCGGCTGACTAATAAAGCCTACTACCTAATTCAAAACAGGTGCACTCAATCAACACATAAGGAGGGGAGGAAATAATCAGTAGCAGCTAGTAAAGACTCTTGCCGAGCGCCACCCGAGCGGGAAGGGAGTGTCCTTCGGTCGGAGTCGTGACACCAATAATTATGTCAATCTTTAATTAAAATCTAGAAGCAATGAAGCATGACAATATGACTGCAATGTTGTGGCTTTTAAATAACTCTAGTTATGTGACAAGTTGGCAGGTAGCCTAGTGGTTAGAGAATTGGACTAATAATTGAAATGTTGCCAGATTGAATCCTGGAGCTGACAAGGTAAAAATCTGTCCCTCGACCCCTGAAAAAGGTCGTTGACCCACTGTTCCTAGGCCATCAATGAAAGTAAGAATTTGTTCTTAGCTGAATTGCCAAGTTAAAAATAAATAAAGTCTTTACACGGATATGATGTTATTACTGTAAGAAAGAATGTGTTCTCCGTGACTTTCCTTGTTAAATAAACTTCCTGAAGATGTCACTCTTCACAGGTACTGGTCTTCCTCTCATCACGACTGGCCTACTTATCAAAACATTGTATATATGTGACCACACCAGCCCCAAGAGCCTCTCACGTCCACAATAATTGTGTCAATATTTTTTTTGAGATTCCAGAAGCAATGAATCATGACAATATGACTGCAACGTTGATCAGAGGCCCCCAAAAATAACTCTGATCTTTTGACAAGTCTTTACACGGATATGATGTTATTACTGTAAGAAAGAATGTGTTCTCCGTGACTTTCCTGGTTAAATCAACTTCCTGAATGATGTCACTCTTCACAGGTTCCAGTCTACCTCCCACCAAGATTAGCCTCCCTGTCAACATGTTTTGGGTGAGTGTTGTGAAGGTACACAGGAAAGGAGGAGAAGATTCATCAGGGTAACACAAAGGACTTGTGTACCACAGTTGTATTTCCTGTAAAATGAATGACTGACACAGTTGTTGATATCGCTCTTCTTCCTCCATCCGGAGCAACAATAACGCTCTTCAAAATGATTTATGTAGGTTTTACGTGATGATACCATTCCCACGAGCCTCTCTCACCTCTCAGATGGAGACAAATCCCAGTTAACCAATAGTCTCTCTCTCCTCTCTCTCACCTCTCAGATGGAGACATATCCCAGGTAACCAATAGCCTCTCTCACCTCTCTCTCACCTCTCAGATGGAGACATATCCCAGGTAACCAATAGCCTCTCTCTCCTCTCTCTCACCTCTCAGATGGAGACATATCCCAGTTAACCAATAGCCTCTCTCACCTCTCTCTCACCTCTCAGATGGAGACATATCCCAGTTAACCAATAGCCTCTCTCACCTCTCAGATGGAGACATATCCCAGTTAACCAATAGTCTCTCTCTCCTCTCTCTCACCTCTCAGATGGAGACATATCCCAGTTAACCAATAGCCTCTCTCTCCTCTCTCTCACCTCTCAGATGGAGATATGTCCCAGTTAACCAATAGCCTCTCTCTCCTCTCTCTCACCTCTCAGATGGAGACATATCCCAGTTAACCAATAGCCTCTCTCTCCTCTCTCTCACCTCTCTCTCACCTCTCAGATAGAGACATATCCCAGTTAACCAACAGCCTCTCTCTCCTCTCTCTCACCTCTCAGATGGAGAAATATCCCAGTTAACCAATAGCCTCTCTCACCTCTCAGATGGAGACATATCCCAGTTAACCAATAGTCTCTCTCTCCTCTCTCTCACCTCTCAGATGGAGACATATCCCAGTTAACCAATAGCCTCTCTCTCCTCTCTCTCACCTCTCAGATGGAGACATATCCCAGTTAACCGATAGCCTCTCTCTCCTCTCTCTCACCTCTCTCTCACCTCTCAGATAGAGACATATCCCAGATAATTGTGTAGTTTAGAGTGTGTAGTTTTATGTCGTCCTTAACGTAGGAGACTCTGCTAGCTAGCCAACAGCTAGCCAACGTCTACCGAACAGAACTTCTGCACTCAACAATCCGGTCGCATTTCGCTTCGCTCCACAGGTAGTATCACATTTTTCATTTCATTTCATTACAGTACAACGGCTTGATTTGTTTGATCGTAGCTAGCTACATAGCTAGCTACATAGCCGTCTTTGTATCAAAGATAATTGTGTAGTCTAGAGCGATTTCCTAGGTTAGCTAGCCAGCTATTGTCGTTCTTTTAACGCAACGTAACGTAATCAACACTGCTAGCTAGCCAGCTAGCCCCGAATAGCAGCACAGTAGAAACTATTACACTCAACGGAACGACTTGATTAGTGTAGTGTCAACAACGCAGCCAATGCCAGCTAGCCTACATAGTCAACAACGCAGCCTCTGCCAGCTAGCCTACTTCAGCAGTACTGTATCATTTTAATCATTTTAGTCAATAAGATTCTTGCTACGTAAGCTTAACTTTCTGAACACTCGAGACGTGTAGTCCACTTGTCATTCAATCTCCTTTGCATTAGCGTAGCCTCTTGTGTAGCCTGTCAACTATGTGTCTGTCTATCCCTGTTCTCTCCTCTCTGCACAGACCATACAAACGCTCCACACCGCGTGGCCGCGGCCACCTAATCTGGTGGTCCCAGCGCGCACGACCCACGTGGAGTTCCAGGTCTCCGGTAGCCTCTGGAACTGCCGATCTGCGGCCAACAAGGCAGAGTTCATCTCAGCCTATGCCTCCCTCCAGTCCCTCGACTTCTTGGCACTGACGGAAACATGGATCACCACAGACAACACTGCTACTCCTACTGCTCTCTCTTCGTCTGCCCACGTGTTCTCGCACACCCCGAGAGCTTCTGGTCAGCGGGGTGGTGGCACCGGGATCCTCATCTCTCCCAAGTGGTCATTCTCTCTTTCTCCCCTTACCCATCTGTCTATCGCCTCCTTTGAATTCCATGCTGTCACAGTTACCAGCCCTTTCAAGCTTAACATCCTTATCATTTATCGCCCTCCAGGTTCCCTCGGAGAGTTCATCAATGAGCTTGATGCCTTGATAAGCTCCTTTCCTGAGGACGGTTCACCTCTCACAGTTCTGGGCGACTTTAACCTCCCCACGTCTACCTTTGACTCATTCCTCTCTGCCTCCTTCTTTCCCTCCTCTCCTCTTTTGACCTCACCCTCTCACCTTCCCCCTACTCACAAGGCAGGAAATACGCTCGACCTCATCTTTACTAGATGCTGTTCTTCCACTAACCTCGTTGCAACTCCTCCAAGTCTCCGACCACTACCTTGTATCCTTTTCCCTCTCGCTCTCATCCAACACTTCCCACACTGCCCCTACTCGGATGGTATCGCGCCGTCCCAACCTTCGCTCTCTCTCCCCCGCTACTCTCTCCTCTTCCATCCTATCATCTCTTCCCTCTGCTCAAACCTTCTCCAACCTATCTCCTGATTCTGCCTCCTCAACCCTCCTCTCCTCCCTTTCTGCATCCTTTGACTCTCTATGTCCCCTATCCTCCAGGCGCGAGCTCACAGAACAGGGCTCCGGGCAGCCGAGCGGAAATGGAGGAAAACTCGCCTCCCTGCGGACCTGACATCCTTTCACTCCCTCCTCTCTACATTTTCCTCTTCTCTCTCTGCTGCTAAAGCCACTTTCTACCACTCTAAATTCCAAGCATCTGCCTCTAACCCTAGGAAGCTCTTTGCAACCTTCTC
Organism: Oncorhynchus nerka; assembly: GCF_034236695.1. Taxonomy (NCBI): domain Eukaryota; kingdom Metazoa; phylum Chordata; class Actinopteri; order Salmoniformes; family Salmonidae; genus Oncorhynchus; species Oncorhynchus nerka. The sequence goes on from NW_027040014.1 coordinate 126,952, forward strand.
CTCCCTCCTGAATCCTCCTCCCCCTCCCCCTCCTCCCTCTCTGCAGATGACTTCGTCAACCATTTTGAAAAGAAGGTCGACGACATCCGATCCTCGTTTGCTAAGTCAAACGACACCGCTGGTTCTGCTCACACTGCCCTACCCTGTGCTCTGACCTCTTTCTCCCCTCTCTCTCCAGATGAAATCTCGCGTCTTGTGACGGCCGGCCGCCCAACAACCTGCCCGCTTGACCCTATCCCCTCCTCTCTTCTCCAGACCATTTCCGGAGACCTTCTCCCTTACCTCACCTCGCTCATCAACTCATCCCTGTCCGCTGGCTACGTCCCTTCCGTCTTCAAGAGAGCGAGAGTTGCACCCCTTCTGAAAAAACCTACACTCGATCCCTCCGATGTCAACAACTACAGACCAGTATCCCTTCTTTCTTTTCTCTCCAAAACTCTTGAACGTGCCGTCCTTGGCCAGCTCTCCTGCTATCTCTCTCAGAATGACCTTCTTGATCCAAATCAGTCAGGTTTCAAGACTAGTCATTCAACTGAGACTGCTCTTCTCTGTATCACGGAGGCGCTCCGCACTGCTAAAGCTAACTCTCTCTCCTCTGCTCTCATCCTTCTAGACCTATCGGCTGCCTTCGATACTGTGAACCATCAGATCCTCCTCTCCACCCTCTCCGAGTTGGGCATCTCCGGCGCGGCCCACGCTTGGATTGCGTCCTACCTGACAGGTCGCTCCTACCAGGTGGCGTGGCGAGAATCCGTCTCCACACCACGTGCTCTCACCACTGGTGTCCCCCAGGGCTCTGTTCTAGGCCCTCTCCTATTCTCGCTATACACCAAGTCACTTGGCTCTGTCATAACCTCACATGGTCTCTCCTATCATTGCTATGCAGACGACACACAATTAATCTTCTCCTTTCCCCCTTCTGATGACCAGGTGGCGAATCGCATCTCTGCATGTCTGGCAGACATATCAGTGTGGATGACGGATCACCACCTCAAGCTGAACCTCGGCAAGACGGAGCTGCTCTTCCTCCCGGGGAAGGACTGCCCGTTCCATGATCTCGCCATCACGGTTGACAACTCCATTGTGTCCTCCTCCCAGAGCGCTAAGAACCTTGGCGTGATCCTGGACAACACCCTGTCGTTCTCAACTAACATCAAGGCGGTGGCCCGTTCCTGTAGGTTCATGCTCTACAACATCCGCAGAGTACGACCCTGCCTCACACAGGAAGCGGCGCAGGTCCTAATCCAGGCACTTGTCATCTCCCGTCTGGATTACTGCAACTCGCTGTTGGCTGGGCTCCTGCCTGTGCCATTAAACCCCTACAACTCATCCAGAACGCCGCAGCCCGTCTGGTGTTCAACCTTCCCAAGTTCTCTCACGTCACCCCGCTCCTCCGCTCCCTCCACTGGCTTCCAGTTGAAGCTCGCATCCGCTACAAGACCATGGTGCTTGCCTACGGAGCTGTGAGGGGAACGGCACCTCACTACCTCCAGGCTCTGATCAGGCCCTACACCCAAACAAGGGCACTGCGTTCATCCACCTCTGGCCTGCTCGCCTCCCTACCACTGAGGAAGTACAGTTCCCGCTCAGCCCAGTCAAAACTGTTCGCTGCTCTGGCCCCCAATGGTGGAACAAACTCCTCACGACGCCAGGACAGCGGAGTCAATCACCACCTTCCGGAGACACCTGAAACCCCACCTCTTTAAGGAATACCTAGGATAGGATAAAGTAATCCCTCTCACCCCCTCCCCTTAAAAGATTTAGATGCACTACTGTTCCACTGGATGTCATAAGGTGAATGCACCAATTTGTAAGTCGCTCTGGATAAGAGCGTCTGCTAAATGACTTAAATGTAATGTAAATGTAAACCAATAGCCTCTCTCTCCTCTCTCTCACCTCTCAGATGGAGACTTATCCCAGTTAACCAATAGCCTCTCTCTCCTCTCTCTCACCTCTCAGATAGAGACATATCCCAGTTAACCAATAGCCTCTCTCTCCTCTCTCTCCTCTCTCTCCTCTCTCTCCTCTCTCTCTCCTCTCTCTCACCTCTCAGATGGAGACATATCCCAGTTAACCAATAGCCTCTCTCTCCTCTCTCTCACCTCTCAGATAGAGACATATCCCAGTTAACCAATAGCCTCTCTCTCCTCTCTCTCACCTCTCTCTCACCTCTCAGATGGAGACATATCCCAGTTAACCAACAGCCTCTCTCACCTCTCAGATAGAGACATATCCCAGTTAACCAATAGCCTCTCTCTCCTCTCTCTCACCTCTCAGATAGAGACATATCCCAGTTAACCAATAGCCTCTCTCTCCTCTCTCTCCTCTCTCTCCTCTCTCTCTCCTCTCTCTCCTCTCTCTCCTCTCTCTCTCCTCTCTCTCTCCTCTCAGATGGAGACTTATCCCAGTTAACCAATAGCCTCTCTCTCCTCTCTCTCACCTCTCAGATAGAGACATATCCCAGTTAACCAATAGCCTCTCTCTCCTCTCTCTCCTCTCTCTCTCCTCTCTCTCCTCTCTCTCCTCTCTCTCTCCTCTCTCTCACCTCTCAGATGGAGACATCTCCCAGTTAACCAATAGCCTCTCTCTCCTCTCTCTCTCCTCTCTCTCACCTCTCAGATGGAGACATATCCCAGTTAAACAACAGCCTCTCTTTCTCTCTTCTCTCACCTCTCTCTCTCCTATCAGATGGAGACATATCCCAGTAAAACAACAGCCTCTCTTTCCTCTTTCTCACCTATCAGATGGAGACATATCCCAGTTAACCAACAGCCTCTCTTTCCTCTCTCTCACCTCTCAGATAGAGACATATACCAGTAAACCAACAGCCTCTCTCCTCTCTCTCACCTCTCAGATGGAGACATATCCCAGTTAACCAATAGCCTCTCTCTCCTCTCTCTCCTCTCTCTCTCCTCTCTCTCCTCTCTCTCCTCTCTCTCACCTCTCTGTCACCTCTCAGATGGAGACATATCCCAGTTAACCAACAGTCTATCTCACCTCTCTCTCACCTCTCTCTCACCTCTCAGATGGAGACTTATCCCAGTTAACCAATAGCCTCTCTCTCCTCTCTCTCACCTCTCAGATAGAGACATATCCCAGTTAACCAATAGCCTCTCTCTCCTCTCTCTCACCTCTCAGATCCCCAGTTCTCTCTCTCTCTCTCTCTCACCTCTCTCATCTCCCAGTTAACCTCTCTCTCTCTCCTCTCTCTCCTCTCTCTCACCTCTCAGATAGAGACATATCCCAGTTAACCAATAGCCTCTCTCTCCTCTCTCTCCTCTCTCTCTCTCAGATAGAGACTATCCCAGTTAACCAATAGACTCTCTCTCACCTCTCACCTCACCTCTCAGATGGAGACTTATCCCAGTTAACCAATAGCCTCTCTCTCCTCTCTCTCCTCTCTCTCTCCTCTCTCTCACCTCTCAGATGGAGACATATCCCAGTTAACCTAGCCTCTCTCTCCTCTCTCTCACCTCTCAGATGGAGACATATCCCAGTTAAACAACAGCCTCTCTCTTTCTCTCTTCTCTCACCTCTCAGATGGAGACATATCCCAGTTAACCAACAACCTCCAACAGTCCCAGTTAACCAATAGCCTCTCTCTCCTCTCTCTCACCTCTCAGATGGAGACATATCCCAGTTAACCAATAGCTCTCTCTCTCTCTCTCTCTCTCCTCTCTCTCTCCTCTCTCCTCTCTCTCTCTCTCTCTCCTCTCTCTCTCCTCTCAGATAGAGACATATCCCAGTTAACCAGCCTCTCTCTCCTCTCTCTCACCTCTCAGATAGAGACATATCAATTAACCAATAGCCTCTCTCTCCTCTCTCTCCTCTCTCTCTCCTCTCTCTCCTCTCTCTCCTCTCTCTCTCCTCTCTCTCACCTCTCAGATGGAGACATCTCCCAGTTAACCAATAGCCTCTCTCTCCTCTCTCTCACCTCTCAGATAGAGACATATCCCAGTTAACCAATAGCCTCTCTCTCCTCTCTCTCCCTCTCTCCTCTCTCTCTCACCTCTCTCTCTCTCTCTTTCCTCTCTCTCACCTCTCAGATGAGACATATCCCAGTAAACCAACAGCCTCTCTTTCCTCTCTCTCACCTATCAGATAGAGACATATCCCAGTAAACCAACAGCTTCTCTCTCTCTCTCTCTCTCAGATGGAGACATATCCCAGTTAACCAACAGCCTCTCTTTCCTCTCTCTCACCTCTCAGATAGAGACATATCCCAGTAAACCAACAGCCTCTCTCCTCTCTCTCACCTCTCAGATGGAGACATATCCCAGTTAACCAACAGCCTCTCTCCTCTCTCTCTCCTCTCTCTCTCCTCTCTCTCTCTCTCTCCTCTCTCTCACCTCTCTCTCACCTCTCAGATGGAGACTTATCCCAGTTAACCAATAGCCTCTCTCTCCTCTCTCTCACCTCTCAGATAGAGACATATCCCAGTTAACCAATAGCCTCTCTCTCCTCTCTCTCCTCTCTCTCCTCTCTCTCTCCTCTCTCTCCTCTCTCTCCTCTCTCTCTCCTCTCTCTCACCTCTCAGATGGAGACATATCCCAGTAAAACAACAGCCTCTCTTTCCTCTCTCTCACCTATCAGATAGAGACATATCCCAGTAAACCAACAGCTTCTCTCTTCTCTCTCTCACCTCTCAGATGGAGACATATCCCAGTTAACCAATAGCCTCTCTCTCCTCTCTCTCTCCTCTCTCTCACCTCTCAGATGGAGACATATCCCAGTAAAACAACAGCCTCTCTTTCCTCTCTCTCACCTATCAGATAGAGACATATCCCAGTTAACCAATAGCCTCTCTCTCTCCTCTCTCTCCTCTCTCTCCTCTCTCTCTCTCTACCTCTCAGATAGAGACATATCCCAGTAAACCAACAGCTTCTCTTTCCTCTCTCTCACCTCTCAGATGGAGCCATATCCCAGTTAACCAACAGCCTCTCTTTCCTCTCTCTCACCTCTCAGATAGAGACATATCCCAGTAAACCAACAGCTTCTCTCTCCTCTCTCTCACCTCTCAGATGGAGACATATCCCAGTTAACCAACAGACTCTCTCTCCTCTCTATCACCTCTCAGATGGAGATATATCCCAGTTAACCAACAGCCTCTCTTCCTCTCTCTCACCTCTCAGATAGAGACATATCCCAGTAAACCAACAGCTACTCTCTCCTCTCTCTCACCTCTCAGATGGAGACATATCATAGTTAACCAACAGCCTCTCTCACACCTCTCAGATGGAGACATATCCCAGTTAACCAACAGCCTCTCTCTCCTCTCAGATGGAGACTTATCCCAGTAAACCAACAGCTACTCTCTCCTCTCTCTCACCTCTCAGATGAAGACATATCCCAGTAAACCAACAGCCTCTCTCTCCTCTCTCTCTCCTCTCTCTCACCTCTCAGATGGAGACATATCCCAGTAAAACAACAGCCTCTCTTTCCTCTCTCTCACCTATCAGATAGAGACATATCCCAGTAAACCAACAGCCTCTCTCTCCTCTCTCTCACCTCTCTCTCTCCTCTCTCTCACCTCTCTCTCTCCTCTCTCTCACCTCAGATGGACATATATCCCAGTAAACTATGGCAGTAAAGGAATGTGAGGACTAAATAGAGCAAAAAGGAAACATTTATGAATGAATTCAGTTGATTGGGGGAAAAGCCCATGGCCAACAAACATGTTATCTTGTCTGTTGACCAGTCTTTCCACAGGTAGAGTAGAACAGGTAGAGTTGAGCCAATTAAAGACTCTTGTTTGACCAGCCTTAAATGTCATGACAGATGGACTTCCTTATATAGTGAGTGATGTCATGCTTCACCAGTCCTTACTGGCATCATATTTCTCCCTCTATCCTGAGCATCCAGAATGTTTAGTGTCCGTGACAGTAGCCAACCATTCAACATATTTCCTTAAACACGTTTCCTGGACATCAATTCACAGGTACCGGTCATCCTCTCGTCACAACTGGCCTACTTATCAAAACATTGTATATACGTTTGGCTTTACTGGCTTTATTTACACATTTGCGAGACTGTCTCACCCCATGTTAAATGAAAACGAAATGTCCAAAATATTGTTACTTCTTAAACAAAGCAATTATGATTTCCGACGCCGACAGAGATGGCCGCCTCGCTTCGCGTTCCTAGGAAACTATGCAGTTTTTTGTTTTTTTACGTGTTATTTCTTACATTGGTACCCCAGGTCATCTTAGGTTTCATTACATACAGTCGGGAAGAACTACTGAACATAAGAGCAGCGTCAACTCACCATCAGTACGACCAAGAATATGACTTTCGCGAAGCGGACCTTGTGTTCTGCCTTTCACCCAGGACAACGGAATGGATCCCAGCCGGCGACCCCAAAAAAACGACTTCGTAAAAGGGGAAAACGAAGCGGTCTTCTGGTCAGACTCCGGACACGGGCACATCGCGCGCCACTCCCTAGCATTCTCCTCGCCAATGTCCAGTCTCTTGACAACAAGGTTGATGAAATCCGAGCAAGGGTAGCATTCCAGAGGGACATCAGAGACTGTAACGTTCTTTGCTTCACGGAAACATGGCTCACAGGAGAGACGCTATCGGAGACGGTGCAGCCAGCTGGTTTCTCCACGCATCGCGCCGACAGAAACAAACATCTTTCTGGTAATAAGAGGGGCGGGGGCGTATGCTTTATGGTTAACGAGACGTGGTGTGATCATAACAACATACAGGAACTCAAATCCTTCTGTTCACCTGATTTAGAATTCCTCACAATCAAATGTAGACCGCATTATCTACCAAGGGAATTCTCTTCGATTATAATCACAGCCGTATATATTCCCCCCCAAGCAGACACATCGATGGCTCTGAACGAACTTTATTTGACTCTTTGCAAACTGGAATCCATATATCCGGAGGCTGCATTCATTGTAGCTGGGGATTTTAACAAGGCTAATCTGAAAACAAGACTCCCTAAATTTTATCAGCATATCGATTGAGCAACCAGGGCGGGAAAAACCTTGGATCATTGCTATTCCAACTTCCGCGACGCATATAAGGCCCTGCCCCGCCCTCCTTTCGGAAAAGCTGACCACGACTCCATTTTGTTGATCCCTGCCTACAGCCAGAAACTAAAACAAGAAGCTCCCGCGCTGAGGTCTGTTCAACGCTGGTCCGACCAATCTGATTCCACACTCCAAGACTGCTTCCATCACGTGGACTGTGGATTGATGGAAGCATTCGCGTGAAACTGAAAGCGCGAACCACTGCTTTTAATCAGGGCAATGTGACTGGAAACATGACCGAATACAAACAGTGTAACTATTCAGCTAAGCGTCAGTATA
>NW_027040015.1:0-11230 GCF_034236695.1 Oncorhynchus nerka
TATAATAGAGACAGTAGATCTAGCTGGTCTGTCATAATACAATAGAGACAGTAGATCTAGCTGGTCTGTCATAGTATAATAGAGACAGTAGATCTAGCTGGTCTGTCATATTATAATAGAGACAGTAGATCTAGCTGGTCTGTCATAATATAATAGAGACAGTAGATCTAGCTGGTCTGTCATAATATAATAGAGACAGTAGATCTAGCTGGTCTGTCATAATATAATAGAGACAGTAGATCTAGCTGGTCTGTCATAATATAATAGAGACAGTAGATCTAGCTGGTCTGTCATAATATAATAGAGACAGTAGATCTAGCTGGTCTGTCATAATATAATAGAGACAGTAGATCTAGCTGGTCTGTCATAATATAATAGAGACAGTAGATCTAGCTGGTCTGTCATAATATAATAGAGACAGTAGATCTAGCTGGTCTGTCATAATATAATAGAGACAGTAGATCTAGCTGGTCTGTCATAATATAATAGAGACAGTAGATCTAGCTGGTCTGTCATAATATAATAGAGACAGTAGATCTAGCTGGTCTGTCATAATAGAATAGAGACAGTAGATCTAGCTGGTCTGTCATAATATAATAGAGACAGTAGATCTAGCTGGTCTGTCATAATATAATAGAGACAGTAGATCTAGCTGGTCTGTCATAATATAATAGAGACAGTAGATCTAGCTGGTCTGTCATAATATAATAGAGACAGTAGATCTAGCTGGTCTGTCATAATATAATAGAGACAGTAGATCTAGCTGGTCTGTCATAATATAATAGAGACAGTAGATCTAGCTGGTCTGTCATAATATAATAGAGACAGTAGATCTAGCTGGTCTGTCATAATATAATAGAGACAGTAGATCTAGCTGGTCTGTCATAATATAATAGAGACAGTAGATCTAGCTGGTCTGTCATAATATAATAGAGACAGTAGATCTAGCTGGTCTGTCATAATATAATAGAGACAGTAGATCTAGCTGGTCTGTCATAATATAATAGAGACAGTAGATCTAGCTGGTCTGTCATAATATAATAGAGACAGTAGATCTAGCTGGTCTGTCATAATATAATAGAGACAGTAGATCTAGCTGGTCTGTCATAGTATAATAGAGACAGTAGATCTAGCTGGTCTGTCATAATATAATAGAGACAGTAGATCTAGCTGGTCTGTCATAATATAATAGAGACAGTAGATCTAGCTGGTCTGTCATAATATAATAGAGACAGTAGATCTAGCTGGTCTGTCATAATATAATAGAGACAGTAGATCTAGCTGGTCTGTCATAATATAATAGAGACAGTAGATCTAGCTGGTCTGTCATAATATAATAGAGACAGTAGATCTAGCTGGTCTGTCATAATATAATAGAGACAGTAGATCTAGCTGGTCTGTCATAATATAATAGAGACAGTAGATCTAGCTGGTCTGTCATAATATAATAGAGACAGTAGATCTAGCTGGTCTGTCATAATATAATAGAGACAGTAGATCTAGCTGGTCTGTCATAATATAATAGAGACAGTAGATCTAGCTGGTCTGTCATAATATAATAGAGACAGTAGATCTAGCTGGTCTGTCATAATATAATAGAGACAGTAGATCTAGCTGGTCTGTCATAATATAATAGAGACAGTAGATCTAGCTGGTCTGTCATAATATAATAGAGACAGTAGATCTAGCTGGTCTGTCATAATATAATAGAGACAGTAGATCTAGCTGGTCTGTCATAATATAACAGAGACAGTAGATCTAGCTGGTCTGTCATAATATAATAGAGACAGTAGATCTAGCTGGTCTGTCATATTATAATAGAGACAGTAGATCTAGCTGGTCTGTCATAATATAATAGAGACAGTAGATCTAGCTGGTCTGTCAAATTAGAATAGAGACAGTAGATCTAGCTGGTCTGTCATAATATAATAGAGACAGTAGATCTAGCTGGTCTGTCATAATATAATAGAGACAGTAGATCTAGCTGGTCTGTCATAGTATAATAGAGACAGTAGATCTAGCTGGTCTGTCATATTATAATAGAGACAGTAGATCTAGCTGGTCTGTCATAATATAATAGAGACAGTAGATCTAGCTGGTCTGTCAAATTAGAATAGAGACAGTAGATCTAGCTGGTCTGTCATAATATAATAGAGACAGTAGATCTAGCTGGTCTGTCATAATATAATAGAGACAGTAGATCTAGCTGGTCTGTCATAATATAATAGAGACAGTAGATCTAGCTGGTCTGTCATAATATAATAGAGACAGTAGATCTAGCTGGTCTGTCATAATATAATAGAGACAGTAGATCTAGCTGGTCTGTCATAATATAATAGAGACAGTAGATCTAGCTGGTCTGTCATAATATAATAGAGACAGTAGATCTAGCTGGTCTGTCATAATATAATAGAGACAGTAGATCTAGCTGGTCTGTCATAATATAATAGAGACAGTAGATCTAGCTGGTCTGTCATAATATAATAGAGACAGTAGATCTAGCTGGTCTGTCATAATATAATAGAGACAGTAGATCTAGCTGGTCTGTCATAATAGAATAGAGACAGTAGATCTAGCTGGTCTGTCATAATATAATAGAGACAGTAGATCTAGCTGGTCTGTCATAATATAATAGAGACAGTAGATCTAGCTGGTCTGTCATAGTATAATAGAGACAGTAGATCTAGCTGGTCTGTCATAATATAATAGAGACAGTAGATCTAGCTGGTCTGTCATAATATAATAGAGACAGTAGATCTAGCTGGTCTGTCATAATATAATAGAGACAGTAGATCTAGCTGGTCTGTCATAATATAATAGAGACAGTAGATCTAGCTGGTCTGTCATAATATAATAGAGACAGTAGATCTAGCTGGTCTGTCATAATATAATAGAGACAGTAGATCTAGCTGGTCTGTCATAATATAATAGAGACAGTAGATCTAGCTGGTCTGTCATAATATAATAGAGACAGTAGATCTAGCTGGTCTGTCATAATATAATAGAGACAGTAGATCTAGCTGGTCTGTCATAATATAACAGAGACAGTAGATCTAGCTGGTCTGTCATAATATAATAGAGACAGTAGATCTAGCTGGTCTGTCATAATATAATAGAGACAGTAGATCTAGCTGGTCTGTCATAATATAATAGAGACAGTAGATCTAGCTGGTCTGTCATAATATAATAGAGACAGTAGATCTAGCTGGTCTGTCATAATATAATAGAGACAGTAGATCTAGCTGGTCTGTCATAATATAATAGAGACAGTAGATCTAGCTGGTCTGTCATAATATAATAGAGACAGTAGATCTAGCTGGTCTGTCATAATATAATAGAGACAGTAGATCTAGCTGGTCTGTCATAATATAATAGAGACAGTAGATCTAGCTGGTCTGTCATAATATAATAGAGACAGTAGATCTAGCTGGTCTGTCATAATATAATAGAGACAGTAGATCTAGCTGGTCTGTCATAATATAATAGAGACAGTAGATCTAGCTGGTCTGTCATAATATAATAGAGACAGTAGATCTAGCTGGTCTGTCATAATATAATAGAGACAGTAGATCTAGCTGGTCTGTCATATTATAATAGAGACAGTAGATCTAGCTGGTCTGTCATAATATAACAGAGACAGTAGATCTAGCTGGTCTGTCAAATTAGAATAGAGACAGTAGATCTAGCTGGTCTGTCATAATATAATAGAGACAGTAGATCTAGCTGGTCTGTCATAATATAATAGAGACAGTAGATCTAGCTGGTCTGTCATAATATAATAGAGACAGTAGATCTAGCTGGTCTGTCATAATATAATAGAGACAGTAGATCTAGCTGGTCTGTCATAATATAATAGAGACAGTAGATCTAGCTGGTCTGTCATAATATAATAGAGACAGTAGATCTAGCTGGTCTGTCATAATATAATAGAGACAGTAGATCTAGCTGGTCTGTCATAATATAATAGAGACAGTAGATCTAGCTGGTCTGTCATAATATAATAGAGACAGTAGATCTAGCTGGTCTGTCATAATATAATAGAGACAGTAGATCTAGCTGGTCTGTCATAATATAATAGAGACAGTAGATCTAGCTGGTCTGTCATAATATAATAGAGACAGTAGATCTAGCTGGTCTGTCATAATATAATAGAGACAGTAGATCTAGCTGGTCTGTCATAATATAATAGAGACAGTAGATCTAGCTGGTCTGTCATAATATAATAGAGACAGTAGATCTAGCTGGTCTGTCATAATATAATAGAGACAGTAGATCTAGCTGGTCTGTCATAATATAATAGAGACAGTAGATCTAGCTGGTCTGTCATAATATAATAGAGACAGTAGATCTAGCTGGTCTGTCATAATATAATAGAGACAGTAGATCTAGCTGGTCTGTCATAATATAATAGAGACAGTAGATCTAGCTGGTCTGTCATAATATAATAGAGACAGTAGATCTAGCTGGTCTGTCATAATATAATAGAGACAGTAGATCTAGCTGGTCTGTCATAATATAATAGAGACAGTAGATCTAGCTGGTCTGTCATAATATAATAGAGACAGTAGATCTAGCTGGTCTGTCATAATATAATAGAGACAGTAGATCTAGCTGGTCTGTCATAATATAATAGAGACAGTAGATCTAGCTGGTCTGTCATAATATAATAGAGACAGTAGATCTAGCTGGTCTGTCATAATATAATAGAGACAGTAGATCTAGCTGGTCTGTCATAATATAATAGAGACAGTAGATCTAGCTGGTCTGTCATAATATAATAGAGACAGTAGATCTAGCTGGTCTGTCATAATATAATAGAGACAGTAGATCTAGCTGGTCTGTCATAATATAATAGAGACAGTAGATCTAGCTGGTCTGTCATAATATAATAGAGACAGTAGATCTAGCTGGTCTGTCATAATATAATAGAGACAGTAGATCTAGCTGGTCTGTCATAATATAATAGAGACAGTAGATCTAGCTGGTCTGTCATAATATAATAGAGACAGTAGATCTAGCTGGTCTGTCATAATATAATAGAGACAGTAGATCTAGCTGGTCTGTCATAATATAATAGAGACAGTAGATCTAGCTGGTCTGTCATAATATAATAGAGACAGTAGATCTAGCTGGTCTGTCATAATATAATAGAGACAGTAGATCTAGCTGGTCTGTCATAATATAATAGAGACAGTAGATCTAGCTGGTCTGTCATAATATAATAGAGACAGTAGATCTAGCTGGTCTGTCATAATATAATAGAGACAGTAGATCTAGCTGGTCTGTCATAATATAATAGAGACAGTAGATCTAGCTGGTCTGTCATAATATAATAGAGACAGTAGATCTAGCTGGTCTGTCATAATATAATAGAGACAGTAGATCTAGCTGGTCTGTCATAATATAATAGAGACAGTAGATCTAGCTGGTCTGTCATAATATAATAGAGACAGTAGATCTAGCTGGTCTGTCATAATATAATAGAGACAGTAGATCTAGCTGGTCTGTCATAATATAATAGAGACAGTAGATCTAGCTGGTCTGTCATAATATAATAGAGACAGTAGATCTAGCTGGTCTGTCATAATATAATAGAGACAGTAGATCTAGCTGGTCTGTCATAATATAATAGAGACAGTAGATCTAGCTGGTCTGTCATAATATAATAGAGACAGTAGATCTAGCTGGTCTGTCATAATATAATAGAGACAGTAGATCTAGCTGGTCTGTCATAATATAATAGAGACAGTAGATCTAGCTGGTCTGTCATAATATAATAGAGACAGTAGATCTAGCTGGTCTGTCATAATATAATAGAGACAGTAGATCTAGCTGGTCTGTCATAATATAATAGAGACAGTAGATCTAGCTGGTCTGTCATAATATAATAGAGACAGTAGATCTAGCTGGTCTGTCATAATATAATAGAGACAGTAGATCTAGCTGGTCTGTCATAATATAATAGAGACAGTAGATCTAGCTGGTCTGTCATAATATAATAGAGACAGTAGATCTAGCTGGTCTGTCATAATATAATAGAGACAGTAGATCTAGCTGGTCTGTCATAATATAATAGAGACAGTAGATCTAGCTGGTCTGTCATAATATAATAGAGACAGTAGATCTAGCTGGTCTGTCATAATATAATAGAGACAGTAGATCTAGCTGGTCTGTCATAATATAATAGAGACAGTAGATCTAGCTGGTCTGTCATAATATAATAGAGACAGTAGATCTAGCTGGTCTGTCATAATATAATAGAACTAGAGACAGTAGATCTAGCTGGTCTGTCATAATATAATAGAGACAGTAGATCTAGCTGGTCTGTCATAATATAATAGAGACAGTAGATCTAGCTGGTCTGTCATAATATAATAGAGACAGTAGATCTAGCTGGTCTGTCATAATATAATAGAGACAGTAGATCTAGCTGGTCTGTCATAATATAATAGAGACAGTAGATCTAGCTGGTCTGTCATAATATAATAGAGACAGTAGATCTAGCTGGTCTGTCATAATATAATAGAGACAGTAGATCTAGCTGGTCTGTCATAATATAATAGAGACAGTAGATCTAGCTGGTCTGTCATAATATAATAGAGACAGTAGATCTAGCTGGTCTGTCATAATATAATAGAGACAGTAGATCTAGCTGGTCTGTCATAATATAATAGAGACAGTAGATCTAGCTGGTCTGTCATAATATAATAGAGACAGTAGATCTAGCTGGTCTGTCATAATATAATAGAGACAGTAGATCTAGCTGGTCTGTCATAATATAATAGAGACAGTAGATCTAGCTGGTCTGTCATAATATAATAGAGACAGTAGATCTAGCTGGTCTGTCATAATATAATAGAGACAGTAGATCTAGCTGGTCTGTCATAATTATAATAGAGACAGTAGATCTAGCTGGTCTGTCATAATATAATAGAGACAGTAGATCTAGCTGGTCTGTCATAATATAATAGAGACAGTAGATCTAGCTGGTCTGTCATAATATAATAGAGACAGTAGATCTAGCTGGTCTGTCATAATATAATAGAGACAGTAGATCTAGCTGGTCTGTCATAATATAATAGAGACAGTAGATCTAGCTGGTCTGTCATATTATAATAGAGACAGTAGATCTAGCTGGTCTGTCATAATATAATAGAGACAGTAGATCTAGCTGGTCTGTCATAATTATAATAGAGACAGTAGATCTAGCTGGTCTGTCATAATATAATAGAGACAGTAGATCTAGCTGGTCTGTCATAATATAATAGAGACAGTAGATCTAGCTGGTCTGTCATAATATAATAGAGACAGTAGATCTAGCTGGTCTGTCATAATATAATAGAGACAGTAGATCTAGCTGGTCTGTCATAATATAATAGAGACAGTAGATCTAGCTGGTCTGTCATAATATAATAGAGACAGTAGATCTAGCTGGTCTGTCATAATATAATAGAGACAGTAGATCTAGCTGGTCTGTCATAATATAATAGAGACAGTAGATCTAGCTGGTCTGTCATAATATAATAGAGACAGTAGATCTAGCTGGTCTGTCATAATATAATAGAGACAGTAGATCTAGCTGGTCTGTCATAATATAATAGAGACAGTAGATCTAGCTGGTCTGTCATAATATAATAGAGACAGTAGATCTAGCTGGTCTGTCATAATATAATAGAGACAGTAGATCTAGCTGGTCTGTCATAATATAATAGAGACAGTAGATCTAGCTGGTCTGTCATAATATAATAGAGACAGTAGATCTAGCTGGTCTGTCATAATATAATAGAGACATAGAGACAGTAGATCTAGCTGGTCTGTCATAATATAATAGAGACAGTAGATCTAGCTGGTCTGTCATAATATAATAGAGACAGTAGATCTAGCTGGTCTGTCATAATATAATAGAGACAGTAGATCTAGCTGGTCTGTCATAATATAATAGAGACAGTAGATCTAGCTGGTCTGTCATAATATAATAGAGACAGTAGATCTAGCTGGTCTGTCATAATATAACAGAGACAGTAGATCTAGCTGGTCTGTCAAATTAGAATAGAGACAGTAGATCTAGCTGGTCTGTCATAATATAATAGAGACAGTAGATCTAGCTGGTCTGTCATAATATAATAGAGACAGTAGATCTAGCTGGTCTGTCATAATATAATAGAGACAGTAGATCTAGCTGGTCTGTCATAATATAATAGAGACAGTAGATCTAGCTGGTCTGTCATAATATAATAGAGACAGTAGATCTAGCTGGTCTGTCATAATATAATAGAGACAGTAGATCTAGCTGGTCTGTCATAATATAATAGAGACAGTAGATCTAGCTGGTCTGTCATAATATAATAGAGACAGTAGATCTAGCTGGTCTGTCATAATATAATAGAGACAGTAGATCTAGCTGGTCTGTCATAATATAATAGAGACAGTAGATCTAGCTGGTCTGTCATAATATAATAGAGACAGTAGATCTAGCTGGTCTGTCATAATATAATAGAGACAGTAGATCTAGCTGGTCTGTCATAATATAATAGAGACAGTAGATCTAGCTGGTCTGTCATAATATAATAGAGACAGTAGATCTAGCTGGTCTGTCATAATATAATAGAGACAGTAGATCTAGCTGGTCTGTCATAATATAATAGAGACAGTAGATCTAGCTGGTCTGTCATAATATAATAGAGACAGTAGATCTAGCTGGTCTGTCATAATATAATAGAGACAGTAGATCTAGCTGGTCTGTCATAATATAATAGAGACAGTAGATCTAGCTGGTCTGTCATAATATAATAGAGACAGTAGATCTAGCTGGTCTGTCATAATATAATAGAGACAGTAGATCTAGCTGGTCTGTCATAATATAATAGAGACAGTAGATCTAGCTGGTCTGTCATAATATAATAGAGACAGTAGATCTAGCTGGTCTGTCATAATATAATAGAGACAGTAGATCTAGCTGGTCTGTCATAATATAATAGAGACAGTAGATCTAGCTGGTCTGTCATAATTATAATAGAGACAGTAGATCTAGCTGGTCTGTCATAATATAATAGAGACAGTAGATCTAGCTGGTCTGTCATAATATAATAGAGACAGTAGATCTAGCTGGTCTGTCATAATATAATAGAGACAGTAGATCTAGCTGGTCTGTCATAATATAATAGAGACAGTAGATCTAGCTGGTCTGTCATAATATAATAGAGACAGTAGATCTAGCTGGTCTGTCATAATATAATAGAGACAGTAGATCTAGCTGGTCTGTCATAATATAATAGAGACAGTAGATCTAGCTGGTCTGTCATAATATAATAGAGACAGTAGATCTAGCTGGTCTGTCATAATATAATAGAGACAGTAGATCTAGCTGGTCTGTCATAATATAATAGAGACAGTAGATCTAGCTGGTCTGTCATAATATAATAGAGACAGTAGATCTAGCTGGTCTGTCATAATATAATAGAGACAGTAGATCTAGCTGGTCTGTCATAATATAATAGAGACAGTAGATCTAGCTGGTCTGTCATAATATAATAGAGACAGTAGATCTAGCTGGTCTGTCATAATATAATAGAGACAGTAGATCTAGCTGGTCTGTCATAATATAATAGAGACAGTAGATCTAGCTGGTCTGTCATAATATAATAGAGACAGTAGATCTAGCTGGTCTGTCATAATTATAATAGAGACAGTAGATCTAGCTGGTCTGTCATAATATAATAGAGACAGTAGATCTAGCTGGCCTGTCATAATATAATAGAGACAGTATATCTAGCTGGTCTGTCAAATTATAAGAGAGACAGTAGATCTAGCTGGTCTGTCATAATATAATAGATACAGTAGATCTAGCTGGTCTGTCATAATAGAACTAGAGACAGTAGATCTAGCTGGTCTGTCATTATATAATATAGACAGTAGATCTAGCTGGTCTGTCATAATATAATAGAGACAGTAGATCTAGCTGGTCTGTCATATTATAATAGAGACAGTAGATCTAGCTGGTCTGTCATAATATAATAGAGACAGTAGATCTAGCTGTTCTGTCATAATACAATAGAGACAGTAGATCTAGCTGGTCTGTCATATTATAATAGAGACAGTAGATCTAGCTGGTCTGTCATAATATAATAGAGACAGTAGATCTAGCTGGTCTGTCATAATATAATAGAGACAGTAGATCTAGCTGGTCTGTCAAATTAGAATAGAGACAGTAGATCTAGCTGGTCTGTCATAATATAATAGAGACAGTAGATCTAGCTGGTCTGTCATAATATAATAGAGACAGTAGATCTAGCTGGTCTGTCATAATAGAACTAGAGACAGTAGATCTAGCTGGTCTGTCATTATATAATATAGACAGTAGATCTAGCTGGTCTGTCATAATATAATAGAGACAGTAGATCGAGCTGGTCTGTCATATTATGATAGAGACAGTAGATTAACCTGGTCTGTCATAATATAATAGAGACAGTAGATCTAGCTGGTCTGTCATATTATAATAGAGACAGTAGATCTAGCTGGTCTGTCATAATATAATAGAGACAGTAGATCTAGCTGGTCTGTCATAATATAATAGAGACAGTAGATCTAGCTGGTCTGTCATAATAGAATAGAGACAGTAGATCTAGCTGGTCTGTCATAGTACAATAGAGACAGTAGATCTAGCTGGTCTGTCATAATATAATAGAGACAGTAGATCTAGCTGGTCTGTCATAATATAATAGAGACAGTAGATCTAGCTGGTCTGTCATAATATAATAGAGACAGTAGATCTAGCTGGTCTGTCATAATATAATAGAGACAGTAGATCTAGCTGGTCTGTCATAATATAATAGAGACAGTAGATCTAGCTGGTCTGTCATAATATAATAGAGACAGTATATCTAGCTGGTCTGTCATAATATAATAGAGACAGTAGATCTAGCTGGTCTGTCATAATATAATAGAGACAGTTGATCTAGCTGGTCTGTCATAATACAATAGAGACAGTAGATCTAGCTGGTCTGTCATAATATAATAGAGGCAGTAGATCTAGCTGGTCTGTCATAATATAATAGAGACAGTAGATCTAGCTGGTCTGTCATAATATAATAGAGACAGTAGATCTAGCTGGTCTGTCATAATATAATAGAGACAGTAGATCTAGCTGGTCTGTCATAATATAATAGAGACAGTAGATCTAGCTGGTCTGTCATAATATAATAGAGACAGTAGATCTAGCTGGTCTGTCATA